>NC_037688.1:65560992-65851434 GCF_003255815.1 Theropithecus gelada
AAAAAAAAAAAAAAAAAAAAAAAAAAAAAAAAAGCATCCTGAGAGTAACAGAGGTAGTTACCGCTCTGACGTTCCTGTAGTGGCTGCTGTCCCTCCCAGGCTTATGAAATCTTGGTATTTTTCTACTACCCTGTGGATCAGCAGGGACCAGCACCTTCTGTCCCCTCGCCCCTGCCCTGGTGCCTAGCAAAGTGCCCAGAACACAGTAGAAATTAAAAGGATACTATTTCTTGAAGGAATAAATGAATGATCAACAGGATTCAGTTCAGACCTTGAAAGGTCTTTGGAGATTTCTCTAAAGAAGCCCGATTTCTATTTTCCTACTTATAACCGCTTTCAGCAACGCCTGGTTTGTAAGTCCAGTTTCTCACCTTTCCTGGAGACCTTTCTGGTTTGGCTCCAGCTTCACCTCTGTCATCTCTATCCCTCTCCCTCCCTTCCACTTGCTCCTTGCTCCAGGCCACCCTGGGTTACTCTCAGCACCTCATTCTGAAGGGCTCTCTGTTTCCTCTTGATCTTCTGGCCATGATCCGCCTGTTCTCTGGACCGGTCTACCTTTCCCAGCGTCGTCCTAGCCAGCTCAAACTTGTTATCCAGGTTTTGGCTCAGGTATCACCTCTACTCAGAAGTCTTTCCTGGACAGAGGCACCACTGAGGTACATCTCTAAGCATTTGATCATCAGAGCTTTTCTCCTGACCCCCACAGTACTGCATGTTTTAATTTATAGGTCTTTCTCTCTCTCCAGCTCTAGACTGTGAACTCCATGAGGGCAGGGCTTGCTCACCAACATGTCTCTAGTGTCTGAAACAGTGCTGAGCATAGAGTAGATGCTCAATATATCTCTATTTCTATATCTATCTACTGTAGATGTTCAATATCTCTATAGAGATCTAGAAATAGAGATATATTGAGCACCTATTGTCTATTGATCAACTGATGATCTATGTAGATTGATCATCTACTTATGTGTTGATCATCTATCTCTATTCTATCCATCAATGATCTGTCCATCTGTTTACCTATTAATCTATCCACCCATCTATCTGTCTGTTAATCATCTGTCTACGTATCACCTGTCTATCAATCTATCTTGAACACATACTGAATGAGTAGGGGCTGAACACATGGACTTCCCTCTACGCACTAGTTTCCAACAGATACTAACAAAACAGATGAATGGCCACAAAACTACTTTAGGGTCATATTTAAGGAAGAGATTTTTCACCAGTTAGGGAAAGATGGGAACCCTCCAGAACACTGCCCTTGGATCCTCCAAAGAAATGAGGATAAATACTTTCCTGGAATCTGAGTTTTAAAACCAAGATAACCTGGGCAGGAGGGTTCTGGAGCAGCTGACAACCAACCTGGGTCTTGTTTCTAACCGAGGAGCATGATGGGTGAGGGGTGGGGCAGCCTGAGGTGGGGCTATGCTGCTGTCACATCCTCTGTGACCTCCAGGACCTTCTCAAGGGGCCTCACTGTGGAAGTTCACCACCATCCACTGCAGAATGGTCAATTACCCAAATTCAAATACATACTCAAATTCAAGCTTAACATACTGCTCCCTGGCTTCCAACCAACCAGTGGCTTTCCATTGCGTTTATTATTATTTTTTTTTGAGTTTATAATATGTGTGTATATGTATATATTTCAATAGGCTTTTGGGGAACAGGTGGTGTCTGGTGACATGAATAAGTTCTTTAGTGGTGACTTCTGAGATTTTGGTGCACCTATCGCCTGAGCAGTATACACTGTACCCCATGTGTAGTCTTTTATCCCCCATATCCCCCGACCCTTGCCCCTGAGTCCCCAAAGCCATGTATCATTCTTAAGCCTTTGTTTTGTCATAGCTTAGCTCCCACTTATGAGAACATACAATGTTTGGTTTTCCACTCCTGAATTACTTCACTTAGAATAATGGTCTCCAATTCCATCCAGGTTGCTGCAAATACCATTATTTCATTCCTTTTTATGGCTGAGTAATAGTCCATGCTGTGGAATTTATTCACTCATTGACTGATGGGCATTTGGGCTGGTTCCATATTTTTGCAATTGCGAATTGTGCTGCTATAAACATGCATGTGCAAGAATCTTTTTTTGTATAATGACTTCTTTTCCTCTGGTAGATAGCCTGTAGTGGAATTGCTGGATCAAATGGTAGAACTACTTGTAGTTCTTTAAGGAATCTCCACATTGCTTTCCATAGTGGTTGTCCTAGTTTACATTTCCACTAACGGCATAAAAGCGTTCCCTTTTCACCACATCCATGCCAACATCTATTATTTTTTTATTATAGCCATTCCTGCAGGAGTAAGGTGGTGGCGCATTGCGGTTTTGATGTGCATTTTCCTGATCATTAGTGATGTTGAGCATTTTTTCGTAAGTTCATTGGCCATTTATATATCTTCTTTTGAGACCTGTCTATTCATGGCCTGAGCCCACTTTTTGATGGGATTGTTTTTTCCTGCTGATTTGAGTTCCTTGTAGATTCTAGAAATTAGTCCTTTGTTGGATCTACAGACTGCAAAGATTTTCTCCCACTCTCTGGGTTGTCTGTTTACTCTGCTGATTGTTTTGCCTTGCAGAAACTTTTTAAATTAAGTCCTATCTATTTATCTTTGTTTTTGTTGCATTTGCTTTTGGGTTCTTGGTCATGAAGTCTTTGCCTAAGCCAGTGTCTAGAAGGGTTTTTCCAATTTTATCTTCTAGAATTTTTATGGTTTCATGTCTTAAAGTCTGATCCATCCAGAGTTGATTTTTGTATAAGGTGAGAGATGAGGATTTAGTTTTGTCTTTCTACATGTGGCCTGCCAATTATTTCTGCACCATTTGTTGAATAGTGCAGAAAAAGTCTTTTCCCACTTTGGTTTTGTGTGCTTTGTTGAAGATCAGTAAGTATTTGGCTTTATTTCTGGGTTCTCTATTCTGTTCCATTGGTCTATATGCCCGTTTTTATACCAGTACCATGCTGTTCTGGTGACTATGGCCTTATAGTATGCTTTAAGGTTGGGTAATGTAATGCCTCCAGATTTGTTCTTTTTGCTTAGTCTTGCTTTGGCTCGGCAGGCTCTTTTTTAGTTCCATATGAGTTTTAGGATTGTTTTTTTCTAGTTCTGTGAAGAATGATGGTGGTATTTTGATGGGAATTGCACTGAATTTGTAGATTGCTTTTGGCGGTATGGTCATGGTCACAATATTGATTCTACCCATCCAAGAGCATGGGATGTATTTCCATTTGTTTGTGTCATCTATGATTTCTTGCAGCAGTGTTTTGCAGTTTCCCTTGTAGAGGTCTTTTACCTCTCCTTGGTGGATTTGGGTTTGTTATTGTTTCTCTAGCTCATTAAGGTGTGATATTAGATTGTCTGTTTGGGCCCTTTCTGACTTTTTGATGTGGGCATTTAATGCTATGAACTCTGCACTTAGCACTGGCTTTGCTGTATCCCAGAAGCATTGAATTCGGGAGCACGTTATTTAGTTTCCATGTATTTGCATGACTTTGGTGGTTCCTTTTGGAGTTAATTTCCAATTTTATTCCACTGTGGTCTGAGAAGAGTACTCACTGTACTTTTGATTCTCTTAAAATTGTTGAGACTTGTTTTGTGGCCTATCATATGGCCTATCTTGGAGAATGTTCCATGTGCTGATGAATAGCATGTATAATAGAATTGTTTTACGCAATTCTGCAGTCATTGGGTAAAACGTTCTATAAGTATCTGTTAAGTTCATTTGTTGTAGAGTATAGCATAAGTCCATTGTTTATTCACTTTGTCTTGATGAAGTGTGTCAATATTACTGTGTTGCTGTCCATCTCATTTCTTAGGTCTGGTAGTAATTGTTTTGGGAGGCCCAGTGTTAGTGCATATATATTTAGGATTGTGGTATTTTCCTGTTGGACTAGTCCTTTTATCATTCTGTAATGTCCCTCCTTGTCTTTTTTAATTGCTGTTGCTTTAAAGTTTTGTTTTGTCTGATAAGAATAGCTACTCCTGCTCACTTTTAGTGTCCATTTGCATGGAGTATCTTTTTTCACCTTTTTACCATAAGTTCATGTGAGTCCTTATGTGCCAGGAAAGTCTCTTGAAGACAGCAGACACCTGGTTGGTGAATTCTTATTGATTCTGTATCTTTTAAGTGAAGCTTTTAGGCCATTTACATTCCACAGTAGTATTGAGATGTGAGGTACTATTCTATTCATCATGCTATTTGTTGCCTGAATACCTTGGTTTGCTTCATTGTGTTGTTTTGCAGGACCTGTGAGATTTATGCTTTAAAGAGATTCTATTTTGGTTTATTTTGAGGATTTGTTTCAAGATTTACAGCTCCTTTTAGCAGTTCTTGTCGTGCTGGCTTGGCAGTGGTGAATTATCTTAGCATTTGTCTGAAAAAACTGTGTCTTTCATTTATGAAGCTTAGTTTCGCTGGATACACGATGCTTGGCTGGTAATTGTTTTGTTTAAGGAGGCTAAAGATAGGACCCGTCTAGCTTGTAGGGTTTCTGCTGAGAAATCTGCTGTTAATCTGATGGGTTTTCCTTTATAGGTTACCTGATGCTTTTGTGTCTTAAGATTATTTCCTTTGTCTTGACTTTAGATTACTCGATGACTATGTGCCTAGGTGTGATCTTTTTGCAATGAATTTCCCAGGTGTTCTTTGCACTTCTTCTATTTAGATGTCTGGATCTCTAGCAAGGCTGGGGAAGTTTTCCTCAATTATTCTCTCATTATTCAAACTTTTAGATTTCTCTTCTTCCTCAGGAACAGCAATTATTCTTAAGTTTGGTTATTTAACATACTCCCAAACTTCTTGAAGGTTTTGTTCATTTTTAAAAATTCTTTGTTGTCTTTGTTGGAGTGGGTTAATTTGAAAGCCTTGTCTTCAAGTTCTGAAGTTCTTTCTATTACTCATTTGATTCGATTGCTGAGATTTTCCAGTGCATTTTGCAATTCTCTAAGTGTGTCCTTCATTTTCAGAAGCTGTGACTGTTTTCTATTTAGGTTATATTTCACGGGAGATTTTTCCATTCATATCCTATATCATTTTTTAAAAAACTTCTTTAAGTTGGACTTCACTTTCTCTGGTGCCGCCTTAATTGGCTTAATAGTCGAACTTCTTTTTTCTGGTAATTCAGAGATTTCTTCTTGATTTGAATCCATTGCTGGTGAGCTAGTGTGATCTTCTGGGGATTCACAGTTCCTTGGCTCTCCCACGGAGCCTGCAGGGCAATTCACCTCCTTTAAAGGCTCTATGGATTCTCTTGTCTTTCCTGGCATGTTTCTGCAGTATTTCTGGGAGCAAAAGTTCATGATGTGGGGCTCCACACACTGCTCTGTCCATCCGAGTGGGAGCTGCAAGTTTGTCCTGCCTCCTATCTGCCATTTTCCCTCTATCTTTCCATTGCATTTAAAATACAACCTGAACATCTTTCCAGGGCCTGCAAGACTACTCCCTGAGGCCTCTTTCCTACCAGTTTCCTTCTCACTTGCTGCACTCAGTGCATTGGTCTCACTGCAACTCGAGTACTCCTAGCTCATTCCCAGTGCCTCAGGGCCTTTGCATATGCTCTTCTCCCTGCTCCAGATCTCCCCAGGGACTGGTTCTTTTACAGGCTTTAGCTCTGCAGTGATCTCCTTAGAAAAGCCTTCCTAGATGAATCATTCTATCGCAGGTTGTCCCCATCAAGGTCCTGAGTCCCCAGGAATCACATGAATGAAGTTTTCTCTAGAATACCTGTCATTAGCTGAGCTGTTTTTGTTTATCTGTTTGCTCACTCATTGGCTGGCTGCCCCACTGGACTGCAATTCCATGACCACAGGGGCCTGGTTTGTCTGGTTCACCACGATCCCTCCTGAACCTGGCACATTGTAGGCACTCAGTGACTACCTGCAGAAACAATGAGCATCTTTTTTTTCCAAGTCAATAGCATGAGATTCCCATCGATTGGAGAAACGTATCTGAGCTGTTCAGCCACCTGCTGAACATAGTGAGTCAGGCACTATGCAAGGCCCTGGGATGGTGCTAACTCCAAGGAGATCCTAAATAGGCTACAGAGTGGCCCTGTGGTTCTTCCTTCCCTTTCTGTTCATTTGCCATTAAAATTAAGACTTTAGAAAAAAATCAAAATACAAGTGAGGGCTCTCGGCATCACATGCTGTTATTTTTGCCAGTGATTTTGATGGTTCTCACACCAAGGGTACCAGACCTGTGTAGTGAGGACCCTCCCCCAAAGCACTAGCCATGGGGAGGCCAACATCATTTGTCACTGCCAGAAGTACCCAGTTGCCCAACAGCAGGCTGATAAGCAGGGAGAGCCCAGACACCAGGCATTCATCTCTTTAATGGGACATTAATGTTGTCAATTGGCTGCTCAGGCCCCTAGCACAGAATCCAGCTGGGGCAGTATCTAATTGCCCCCTGACACCAGTAATTTATGGAGTGGGCTCCCTTGGCAGCTCACATCCAGCAAATCCACTAGGAGTCTTAACTGAAAACAGTGGCTCAACAAGAAACTCTCACTGGTGCGTTTTTCATGGGGATACATACATTCGCTGGAGAACAGGTTAGGCAGGGCCACAGAAGCTAGAGAAGGACTGTCAAGGAAAATATAAGCAGGTGGGACTCCCCCTCTCCCCAACAAACTCTTAGCCCCTCAAGATGTACCACAGTCTACAATCAGACTCTTGGTCCCTAATCCAGCAGTCAGAACCATGGAGACAAATCACCTCCTTAGCCCTTACAGATGTGAGAAAGGCAGAAACCAGGTGCTGCAGTTCTGTGTGAACAACACACACCAGGCTTTATCATGCTTCCCCCTTCCTTTCTGCACCATGATCCAGATACACTCACATACTCAACATCTACAAACACTATGTACTCTCTGTGTGCTGGAGATACCACAGTGAAGAGGGAGACACAGTTCCAACTCTCCTGTGAACAATCAGTGAGTGACCAGATAAAGCAACAAGATAATTTTAGATAGTAAATGCTACGAAAAAGTATTAAAATAGGGAAGGGTTGGGTGGAGAATGTAGTTATTGCAGCAGCTTAAGTGGGTGGCCGGGGAAGGCTTCTCTGAAGGTATATCATTTGGATTTAGATCAGAATGATAAAAAAAAAAAAAAAAAGCTAGCTATGTGACCCATCTGTCCGTCCATCCTTCCTTCAATCCATCATCCATCTACTCATCTAGTCATACAGTCAGTGATTGATCTGGTACTTCCCTTGAGCAAATCCATGGGTGCTAAAAACTGGGGAGACAAAACCACAACTCAGCATAGGATTTGTGGCCAAAGAGACCTAGGTTGAATTTTGAGCTCTCCCACTTCCTAGCAATCCAGAAAATCTTTGGATCTCTATCAGCCTCAGTTCTCCATTCTGGAAAATGCGACTAATATTACTGACATTGGTTTAGGAGTCATCACTGGCTAGGATAAAATATTCAGAGGGGCAGAAATTCTACCCTAAAAAATACATCCGTGTTCCAGTTGGTTTCATCTTTCCCTGTTTAAGATGCTGGTGCCAGTGACTGGGGCCGGAGAGCCTTCTCCGGGCACGGGGTTAGCTTATCTTTAGGGCTCTCCAAGTCCTCTTCTCCTGTATCTCCAACTAGAAATATCAGATACTAGAGTAGAATCTGGCCAAGGGAACTGCAAAATACAATGAAATGTGACAAGACCTGGCCTCTTACCTCAGAAAACTGAAGCCTCCCAAAGTCGCTGGGTGGGCTTGCGATCTTGAAGACTTTTTTTGGCATCACCCAGGTCTCCAGAGTCTCCAGTTTGCTCACGGCCAGATTGGTAGCATGATGCTTGATCAGAAAGCCCTGGAAGCGGTCGGCAAGGAAGTAGAGGTGGACAGATGCTGGGTGGCCCATTGGGTAGTACCTGAAAACACAGGCGCTCATGGGTTAGGGCCCAAGGTGTGTAGGATCACAGGGAGGCTCCCCACCCACCAAGCTAGTTTTGTCCCTAAAGCAGTCCCCATCGTGTCCAATGCCTACCATTTTCCTTGCATCTGTCTGAAAGCTGCTCCCTCTGTATCTATGATCTCAATGACTAGGAATACTTTTTTCTTTTGCTGATTATAAATGAAAACCATGCTGACTGTAGGAAAGTACAACAAACAAAGTAAAATGACTACTTTCCATGCCTCTTCCCATATATGATGTCAATTCACAGATATTGAGTCCTCTGGTGCTTGGTACTGGGCAGTGAAAATGGGGTGTGAACACTGTCATGTTGATGGATTTCCCTTTGGCCTTATTTCCTATGCATCTATTTGCATAAACACTACATAGTTGGCATCTATCTATCCTAGCTATTATTCTGTCTTCTTTGTATAGTATTTCCTGAGGATTATCACATCTTTGAAAAGCCTCTGAAGACATGATTTTGTATGTGTTGATGCTCGGTGTTTCATCATCGGTAATACCAGATTTTATAAAGCAAGTTCCCTATCATTGGATGATAACTCTAATTTTTTGCTTCTCTAAACAGTGCTGCATTCAACATCTTTGAGCAAAACCTTTCATTTGTCTCGCCTCTGTTTAAATCTCCGAGGCTCTTCGTGTCTGCAGCTTAACTGTTGCGGAAGTACTGATTTATTCTCTCACAGTCCTTACCACTCACACTGGTTATCATCATTAACAACGATTGCCAATCTGAGATAAACACACATGCAAAAGTGGCTTATTGTTTTAAAAATGCATGTCTTTGATCCACAAAAGCTTGCTGGCTGAAAGGGACAGGGTAGCGAAGCGGCGATGTCCAGAGAAAAGGGGGAAGCAGAGAGCAAAAGAGGAGAACCTTGGAGGAGCCCACCTTGGTATCTTTCCTACTTGTCAGATAAAAAGCTGCCGCTTCTGCAATGTGTAAATTGCACAGCATTAAGAAGGCGCTTATGGATCCTTCCACAAATCATTGTCCCTGCTCAGCTAAACGCGCAGCCTTCCCTCTGGTCCTGATCTGGAGTTTTAAGTCTTTATGTCCAATTATAACAGTTAGGGAAGCTGCCTTCTTGTGTTCACACATCTCCTGAAATCATTGCCTTGTTACTGGATTGCCTTCCAGGGGGCATGGAAAAAAAAACGAAACTTGAACAGTCCTCAGATTGTTTGCTGGGCATTCACAGTTCATGCAAACCTGTTTTAAATCTGGACTTTGGGAGTGGACAGTCCAGGGATTGTGCTGTCATTCCACCACTGCAGCAAAATCTAGGCAGGGCTGTCACATAAACCTCCTATGATGACAGAAATGTTTTATTTATTTTTGAGACACAGTCTCCCTCTGTCACCCAGGCTGGAGTGCACTGGTGTGATCTTGGCTCACTGCAACCTCTGCCTCCCGGGTTCAAGCGATTCTCCCGACTCAGCCTCCCGAGTAGCTGGGATTACAGGCATCAGCCACCATGCCTGGTGATTTTTTATATTTTTGTAGGGAGGAGGGTTTCACCATGTTGGCCAGACTGGTCTCAAACTCCTGACCTCAAGTGATGCGCCCGCCTCGGCCTCCCAAAGTGCTGGGATTACAGGTGTCAGCCACTGCGCCTGGCCAAAAGTTTTTTATTTCCACAGGATTTGGGGGGAACAGGTGGTATTTGGTTACATAAGTTCTTTAGTGATGATTTATGAGATTTTGGGGCCCCCATCTCCCAAGCCACTAGCAATGTGCTACTGCTGAGCACTTGAAATATGGCCAGTGTGACTGAGGAACTGAATTTTAAATTGTATTTAGTTTTAGTTAATTTACACTGAAATAGCCACCTGTGGCTACCGTATTGGACAGCAAAGATACAGTCATGAAAGAGCCAGTGGTCGCCCGCATTCATGTCCCCAAATCTCCCATCTCCTGTATCTTATGCTCTCTTCCATGTGACTTTGCAAGTTTCCTTGTACCTGGGAGGCAGAACCTATTTTTCTACCTCTGGAATCTTCTTTGGACAACAGACAGTGGTAGAAGGGCTGTCCTGTCAGTTCTGAGGCAGGGCCTCAAGATGCCTTGCACACTTCTGTTTGCTTTCTTGCTCTCTTGAGGTCACCATGAGAGTATGCCTGGGCTAGCTTGCTGGAGGAGGAGACATTTGAAACAGCAGAGCTACCCTAGTTGTCCCAGCTGAAGCCATCCTAGGCTCAGGCAACTATTCCCAGCCAACGACCACAGAGCCACTTCCCGACTTGCAGTTGGCTGCAGATACAGGAGCAAGGCCAGCCCGGACTGGGAAAACTGTCCAGCTCATCTGCAAACTCGAGCGTTACATAAATGCGTATTGTTTGAAAACACTGATTTGGGAGTTGTTGGTTACACAGTGTTATCATGACAGTAGACACGTACAGCACTGCCAGTGTGTTCTGTGAAGCAGGAGAACTTGCTGTCTTTGGAGTCAAAGGAAGAAAGTGTTTCCAGAAAGCAGCAGTCAAAAAAAAATGTAGAAGTCAATCTTTGATTACTTGCCTCCCTTCACTTTCTTTTCATTTTTTGAGATGGAGTCTCAAAAATGACTCATGGAGAGTCACCCAGGCTAGAGTGCAGTGGCATGAAATCGACTCACTGCAACCTCTGCCTCCGGGGTTCAAGCAATTCTCCCTGACTCAGCCTCCTGCATAGCTCGGATTACAGGTGTGAGCCATCACACCTGGCCCCTTCCATCCTCTATTCTCCTTATACACTGCCAGAATCCTGGTCCAAGCCCCCATCATTTTGTACCTGCGCCTCTGCAGCAGCTTCCTTAACTGTCACCCCCTCTTTCTTTTGCCCACTATAACCTGTTGCTATAGTAGCCACATCCATCATTCCCCACTTAAATGCCACAAGCACCTTGCTTCGTGCTTGCAATAAAATCCAAACTCCTTACCTGGTCCACAAAGTCCTGCCGCTTTCTCTAGCCTCCTTTTGTTTCCAGCTACCCTAATCTACCACCTTCTGGCTACTGGGACTTTATTTTGGATTCTTGAACAAGCTAAGCTCACTGCTACCTCTGACTTGTCACTCTCACATGACTTTATCTTCATTTTTTTGCAGAGCATTTCCCCTTATTGATCTTATGTTCTGGTTTACCCGTGCTTAGGTACTGTCTCTCTTCGCCCTAGAGTGGGAGGGCTTTGAGTTCACGGGCGTGGTCAGCCTGGATCAAGACTGAATTCTCCGTGCCTGACACACGGTAGCTGCTCAATCAGTACTTATTGAAGGAGTGAAAATTCTAGAAGGATTTTCTCGTGAACCTCATGCTTCTAAGTTACATCAACAGTCCCTGTAACCAAGGAGTGAACACAAAGCCCTCTGATGCCTCATCCTGACTGTATTTGGTATCTAAGTAATGACAACCGTTCATGTCTCAAAACAGAAAAATAATCAAGATGCCATACAATCATCTACAGGAATGCAACCGAAGTCTTCATCTGGCCCAAAGGTGTTTTTCTTTCTTATTTAAATATGAAGAGCACTGAAAAAAAATCAGGAGATTTGGCTGGCAACTCCTAGTCTGCATTCCCACGGAATGTAGTAGGGTTCAGCACCACAGACCTCCAGGTTCCCATGGTCAGCCCACCCTGCAGGGGTCACACGAAGTTAAGATTCTAGTGCTTCGTGCCTTGGCCCCAGAGGGCATTCGGGGACCTGTAATAAAAATGCTGACATCCTTATTTCTGGATGGTGGATGACAAGCAAACTTTATTTTCTTATTCTCTCAATCTGCCATTTCAGAAATTTCTGCAATGCACATGCGTTACTTGATAATGAGAAAAAAAATCAATAAACATGATTTAATGAAAGGTTATATTATGGACTGGAAAGGCACAATTTGCCTAAAATATCCAGATAAAATGAGGCAAAGTTTTCACTTGCTGTTTTCCCACATGCCCCAGGGCTAGAGGACTAGGAATCCATTGCCTTCTGCCTTTTGGGAGAAGGCTCTTTTGTCCTGATTTATTTTCAGGCTCCTATTCATAAATACATCGGCTTTGCCCACAGCAAGGCACAACAATTCCATTACAATAAAAAACGAGGTGGATGCCAGAGGATTCCTGGCTCGGGGCAACGTGACAGCTCACTTCACTCCAAAACGAGTACCAGGAGAAACTTTCAACAACCCTAGATAAATTGGGGGTGTCTTTTGGAATTTCCTGTAAGATCATTTACCTTATACATTCTAGGAAGCCTGCGACTGTAATTATTATGGAATGACATTTGCCTTCCAAGTGTCAGGCACTGCACTGTGTACTGGGGATACATGTAGGGATTCTGCTTCCAGACTAGCAGCGGGGAGAGAGACTCCCCCCAAGATACCGCACATGAAGGTGAAGTCCCTGAACCACTTTCAGCTTGGGAGATGCTGGGTGTGGGGTGAGCTATTTTAATAAGTGTCATAGAGGAGGTGGTCCTTGGATGGCTTTGTTGACTTGAGAAAGATTGTGCAGTGGGAGGCAGTGAGCAAAGAAAAGCACAGGGGGAGAACGAGGAGCTGTTACCATCACACACAGTAGGTTCACTGTTGGCTGCACTGTAATGGCAACTGGCAACTAAGATACCAGCAATGACCTGAACCCTGAGCAGTTAGGGAGGCCAAGGCCGGCGGACCACCTGAGGTCAGGAGTTCGAGACCAGCCTGGTGAAATCCTGTCTCTACTAAAACTACAAAAAGTAGCCGGGTGTTGTGGCATGTGCCTATAGTCTCAGCTACTTGGGAGGCTGAGGCAGAAGAATTGCTTGAACCTGGGAGGTGGAGGTTGCAGTGAGCCGAGATCGCGGCACTGCACTCCAGCTAAGGTGACAGAGCAAGACTGTCTCAAATATAAAGGATTAACATTGTATAACTCATTAGGTAGTTTTTGATGATTATCTCCTTTAAACTTCACAACATCTTAATGATACAAAGACGATGAGTACTACTCATTTCACAGATGAGGAAACCGAAGCCCAGAGAGATGAATGCGCAAGGTCAATAGCCTGTAATCAGAGTTTAAACTGCAGGTCCTAGATTCCTAACCAACACTAGTCTCCCTTTAAACTACATCAGAAACTTTACGGAGAGAGAAGCCGAGGGATGGGAGGAGGTGATGGGACAGTGTCACAGTCCTGCAGAAACCTTGCTGGCCAGGGACAAGACACCAGGCGGGAAACCTGCCTGTGTTTTCAGACAGTCAGTGAACATTCTTCTTCCCCCGAGCCCCGTCAGAAACTGAAGATGCTAGGTTGTTTAAACGAACAAGAAAAAGAAGGAGAGTGATTAAGGAAATAATCAGAAAAGAGAATGGGAAAAAAGGGATTTCTGCGAAAAGATATTCATCAGAACATTGTTTACAATGGCACATTACTGACAATGGCAACAGTGAAGGGCCGGATTAAGCAAACTCTAGAACTTCTGCTCAGTGGAATACTAGAGGCATAAAAGAATCATTATCATTGAGGAAGCTACAGAGCAGCATGGAGAAATGGGGGCTAAGAGTATAATGCCAAGGGAAGAAAACAGGATACCCAATTCTTGGTGCAATTATGTAAATATCCAAAATGCATATTGCTTCAGAACAAAAGAAAGGGTACACAACATGAAAGTCTTGGCTAGCTTAGGGAAAGAGACGGGAGGAGAAGGGATTATGTTGAATTATTTTCCTACCTCCCCCTCTTCTTTCCACATCTTCTAGAACGCTCTTTCCTGAAGTGTCGGCAGGTAGTGGTAGGTGAGACGATTGTAAGGGGTGGCTGAGAAGTTTCAACAATAGTTCTGCCTATTAATTTTCTTTGTGATATTTTTAGGTGTGATGACATTATGGTGAATGTGTTTCAAAGAGTTATTTTTCAGAGATACATTATTAAAATATTGATGGCTGAAATGATAGGATGTCTGGGATTGACTTCAAACTGATCTGGGAGGAGGCGGAAGGTGGGTGAAGATGAAAATGAAACAGATGAAACAAGATCAGCCCTGAGTTGGAAATTGTCAGGGCTGGGTGATGGGAACATGGGGTTCCACTGTTCTATATTGTACATCTTTGACATTTTCCATCAAAAAAAGTTTTGTATATTCGTGGCTACCTTCCACTTAAGACAAATGCTTCATATGGTATGGTGACATAAAGCTTCCTACTACAGTATATATATGTAGCATGAAGAATGAGTAAAATCATTGGGTACATAGGATATCTGGTATCTGAGAAAGTAAAGCACAAAGTGTGGCAATGGCTTGGATTGGAAATGCCATGCACGCTAGGAGGGTGGTGTTAGATGAATTTTGGGCAAAGGAAGAGAGAAAGCATAGGGTGGCACTGCACTGCAGATCCCTAAAGAGGAGGAAGGGCCCCCCCTCTGCACCCTGAGCCTCCTCCTGCTTCTCAGCTCCTCTCCCTGCATCCCATATAGGACTCACCGGCAGCTGTTCTCCCCATCCGTGTGCAGGGACGTCTCGGCCCGTCGAAGACCCAGGCGGGCAAAGGAGTGGTACAAGGTGAGTGTCACGTCGCTCAGGCTGTGGATGCCGTCAGGCTCGTCGTAGACATTCTCCCAGTAGGAACGGAGGCCCGGGGTACCTGCAGGGTAGTTCCCGTACAGGTAATAGTCCAGCTGCCCAATGATTTCCTGATTCACCACGGCTTCAAACTTGCGGGCAAAGAAGGTAGGCCGGGCTGTCTGCTGTACTCATGGGATTAAAAAAAGAAAAACCAAATCAGCAAGTGCTGGGGTTGGGGGGAACCTGCAGGCATATCCTGTGGTTAGAAGCAAAGCTCTGCTGGATCCATGACCCTTTTTGCACTTCTGTGTCTCAGTTTCAACATCTGTAGAATGGGTTATAATAAGGGTGTGAGGAGGGTTAAATGAGTTAGTCTGTGCAGAGCATCTGAAGCAATAAGCATCATTTAGATGTCTGTTAAATGAACTAAATTTTAGATGGTAATAGCTGGGATGGATCTCAGACATCATTTAGGTAGAGGTCACAGGCTAGTAATCTAGGGCAAATATGTATTTTAGCTGGCCATATTTAAAACATGAAAGAATTCACAGAAACTCTTTCGGCTTCTCTTTAAACAGCAATAGATCTGGCAACCCCAGGCCTATACACCATGTAGTAACAACTGGTTAAAGCTGAATGGCGGCTGTTCCTTTAGACAGCACCTAGATTTTTCTGCTCACTGCAGTCTCCACCATGCCCTATTGCCTCTTTGGTATTTCAGCCAACTTGCAGACTCACAAGGGATCAGAATCTCTGGGACTTTGAAAAATTCAGATTCCAGGCCAGGCGCACACCTGTAGTCCCAGCTACTCAGGAGGCTGAGACAGGAGAATCACTTGAACCCATGAGGCGGAGGTTGCAGTGAGCCAAGATTGTTCCATTCCACTCCAGCCTGGGTTACAGAGCAAGACTCTGTCTCAAAGTAAAAGGACCTACTGAGTCAATAGCTCTGAAGTGTAGCTAAAACATAAAAAAAAAAAAAATCCCAGGTGATTATCATTCAAACTCTCAAGGAAACAGGCCCAGAGACAGTAAGAGACTTACCTGAGAACACACAGCAAGTCCTTGGCAGAGGTGGGATGAAGAGTCAGGGTCGAGGGTTAAAGAAATACTAAGCACCTGTAATCTATGAGGTTTTATAGTTTATATTCAGTAAAAGGCCAGACAGTAAATATTGAAAATAGCTTTGAAACCACTCAACTCTGCTTTTACAGCATAAAAGCAGCCACAGACAAGAAACTAAATAAATGGGTATGGCTGTGTTCCAATAAAACTTCATTTACGGAAGCAGGCAGTGGGCTGACTGTGGCCCCCAGGGCTAGAGTTTGCTGACCCCTTGTGCAGGGCTGCAGAAACAAATAAAACAGGCCTCTCCCTGGAGGAGCTTATTACAGTCTAGTGTTTGTTATTGACCTAAATGTGGGTCCAGCCCTGTTTTCATGGTGGTAGATTAATAGCAGCAATAACTACTGACCACACACAATATTCAGGGCAGTGCACTTATATCAGTGCCTCTCATTTTCCACATAATTTGGCAAGGCAGGTATTAAGATTCCCATTTTACAGATGAGAAAACTGAGCTCAGAGAGGCAAAGCAGTAGGTACAGACTCACACTCCAAGTGCATGACTCCAAAATCTAAGCTTTCTCTACTGCATCACTCCAGGATTGAGGCAACTTCGTACCCTTGGTGTTATTCTAAACATCTCATCGCCAATCTGCTTCAGGAAACCTCTCTGTGGTGGGTTCCTTTCACAGTAGCACGGTGGAGAGTTAGACCACCTGAGTTCAAATCCTCATTTGGCTACTGTCTAGCTGTGCAGGTGAAGTCACTCAAACTCTCCAGGCCTCAGCATCCTTAAAATGGGTTGCTAGCATAGTGTCTAGCACACAGTGTAGGCTGATATTTGATTATTATCACTAGCCCCTTGTTGCCAGGAACCCATGTAGGGGCAGAGGACTGGCCTCGGGGGCAGGATAAACTCCTTTCTCTGCCTGCGATTCTGACCATAGCTGGATCTTCTAAAAGGGCATGTTGCTATATTTATTATTCTTTCTCTCAAGTTCAAGAACTCTGAGTTCCTTACAGGCAGCAGTGTGTTCACTCTAGCTCTTGGGGAATACTCTTAATCTTCGCTTGCTGTGAGCACATGAAGCAGTCTTCATCAGAGGCTCCAATGTCCCCGGGATGCCGGGCTAGGATACAAATGCTGGTGCCTGGGGGAGTGTGGGGCTCCGGGAATCACCACACGGAGGTTCTGTGCTCCAAGTGAAGATTCTCTGCGATTAGGACAGTGAGGGACAGGTCCTCTCCAAAGCTGGGAATTCAGGGACCAGGTCAAGCAAACATTCCCCTGCAACCCTCTTTCTGCTCAGCAGATCCTTTCTGCAGGGAAGATGTGTGTTTAAGCAGCTCCCTGTCTGCTAGCTTACGGTGGCTGGAGCTGCTGGGTGGGAACCTTGAGGCGAATACGAATGACAGATAAAACCTGCAGTGTACCCCGCACTCATACAGGCACAAAACCAGGAAGGCAGCAGGGACTACTGGAAAAAACCCCTCTTGGAACACCCCTCCATGCCTCAGTTTCCCTACCTGAACAATAGAAGTGACGTCTGCCCCAGTAAACCCAATGACCACACAGCCTGGCACAGAGAAGATCAAACACGAACAGCATCCCAGTCACACATCAGGGGCACCTCGGCTATGAGCTTGGCACTGTGTCCCTGCCTTCCCTGTGTCAGTGGTTTGGGAAGTAGCACACCATCTCTACACGGTGGCTCTAGTCACCTCAGAGTGATTCGTGTAACCATTTAGGGGCATTCATTCATATTTGTGCTCTCTGCTGCTAGGTGTGGGGAGGGGTGGAGGGAGCAAAGCAGGAAGGGGTGCCCATTTTGGGGCTACTCTCAGGGCTCATGGTAAGTGGATGACCATTCCCCACCCACCTGCTCTGCCCTTCCCTTCCCCGGAACAGTAAATTGTTAGGCTGCCCAGAGACAGCTGTAAAGGGAATAATGTTCTACCTCTTGTTACTCTTTCAAGTACACAGAACACAATGGTTTCCAAACCTGGCTGCTCCTCAGAAAAGTACAATTCATTGAAAATACAAAGTCGTCAATATCACTGGAGATCAGTGGTTCTCAACCAGAGGTGCTGCTAAACATCCCCACCCAGGCATGGGACGGATCATCCGGCCACAATGGCAAGAGTTCTGAGGTTGAAAAGCTCTGCCCTAGAGATACTTAAAAGCATATTCCTGGGTATAAATTTAAATATTCTGGGAGATTCTGACGAAAAGGCAATAAAGAGAGAATGACATGCATATGGCCTTTGGAAATTTTTTTTCTAACCTTTCCGTGCCTCAGTTTTCATATCCCTAAAATGGAATAATAATATGAAAGGTCAGTTGCTTTTGGGTTAATGAGTCAATGTGGTTAGAACAGCCCTGACCTGGAGTAAGTGTTCAATGAACATTGGCTATTGTTGATGCTGTTACTGTTATTTATCAACAGCCAGGTTTGGCCACCATGTGGTAAGATGACCTGCAGGTCTGGCCTTGGATTTCTGCAGAGGTTTGTTGGAAAGGCATCGCAGGCCAGGAGAAAGTCTCACCTGGAAGCGGTGGAAGTCCTGTGGCTTGAAGTCATTGGGGGAGCAGCCGCACCAGTCCACGATGTGCTTGTACTGGCACTTGCAGCCCAGCTTGCGATTCCAGTTGGTGATGCGCAGGTTGTTGTCCACCATGGTGTCGCAGTGGGGGCTGTTCTCCAGGACCGTATGGAAGAAGGACTGCAGGGGAGAGAGGGGCCTAGCCTGAGACCTCTCCCAGCCTCCCACAAAGGGACTGGGGTGGGAAATGGTGAACTGCTTGTTGTAAAGAAGCTGGGCAGCTTCCCGTACAGCTTGCAGAACCACAAGCCAGATAAACCTCTTTTCTTTATAAATTACCAAGCCTCAGATATTCCTTCATAGCGATGCAAAAATGTGTAACACATTTACCCGACTGTTAAGGGACTCTTATGTTCTCTGCATGCGTTTGAGGTCAGCTGCCCACGTGGTCCAACTCAGAGTGCAGGTGGATGCTCTGTCCAACAGACTATGTGAAATCAAAGGGATTCAAGTCTGACAACAAAGACTGGTGATCTGGAATTTCATCCCTGGGGTAGGGAGACCAAATTGATGGTTGCAATAGACCCAGGGCTTCCTGCACTGCAGGACTGCAACATAGGGAAGGGAGTAGGTGGGGCTGCTTGCTGTCCATGGTACTGAACCAGGTGCCATATATTCTCCCTAACCCCAAGACTCTTGGCCAACCTTTTTAAGGGATCTAAGAGGCCATGTTGGATCTGAAAAGAAAAACTAGAGGAGAAACAATCACTGGAGTACTTGATTGCCAGAGAGTGAGAGAAAGATTTTTATAATATTTCTTATAATATTTCAACACTGTTTTATGACAGTCCCAGGCGAATATACTTCCTCCCTGTTCTCTCTCCCTAAGGGAAGCTGTTGGGGAATCTGTGTCTGCCTCTTATAAGTTTATGGGTACAGTCTTCTGATATCTTCTAAACCAGTCCTCTTGAAGTGGTCTGGGAGAAGGGAGGGAAGGCAGAGATGCAGGAGGTGGGACTGAACAGAGACCCCGGAGGACATGTGCTTGTGTGTGCTGGGGCCAGGGAGGGGCAGAGGAAGTACACACGGAGTTTTGGTCACCAGGATTGAGGTGGTGTCTTGATTAAAAATAGCCAAACTCCCAAACAATCTCTTCTAAATGGATGGGTGGGTAA
This sequence comes from Theropithecus gelada, assembly GCF_003255815.1. Taxonomy (NCBI): domain Eukaryota; kingdom Metazoa; phylum Chordata; class Mammalia; order Primates; family Cercopithecidae; genus Theropithecus; species Theropithecus gelada. The sequence goes on from NC_037688.1 coordinate 65,580,214, forward strand.
ATGAGGCTCCACCCACCACCCCCTGCTGACCTTCCTGTGACGGTAAATGGCATGCCCATGAACCTGGATTTTAAGCTCGAATTGCCTTCAAGCCCAGGGAGGTATATATTCTCCATCAAGCAGTGGGGAAAGTACCCAATCACCAATTGCCCTGTGTCCTTTCATAATGATACAGAAATTCCCTGCAAGATAATGGATGAGGAGGTTATCAGAATTGAGAGAAGAGGTGATTTTTGCTGAAAAAGGATTAAAAGCTGATTACTTAACATGTGTGCAGAATAGTAAAACCTGGCCCAGTGATGACAAGCTCATCATCCCTCTGGGTGACGGGGACGCAGTCAGCCCTCCCCGGAGCTTGGCACTGCCCCAGACACAGGCAAGAGATGTGCTGGGTGTCGTCTGGCCTGCAGAAATGCACATAGCCTACGTGGTCCAAGGAAGGAACAAGGGACCATTCATGAGAAATGCCATAGACGTAACAGAAATGGAACCAGCTCTGCACTTTTCTCAAGCTGGATTGGAAATGAGGATGCAATCAACCTGGAGGTCAGGAAGATGAATCTGGAATCCCTCAGCCCAGCTCTGAGCAGCAGGCAGCTATGGGAATGTCAGTGGCAATCCTTCAGAACTGGATCCCCTCCCCACTTCTACATGGGGCTGGGGCTGTTTTAGAATACTCCGGATTGATGGAGTATGACTCATGAAACCAACACCCTTTTCTTCAGGGAATGACAGGGCAATATTCAACATGAGAAAAGGGATGCCTGGTGTAAAAAGGTGGTCATCGCATGATCAGTCACTGTGAAGGATGTGTCAAAAGTTGATGTCGGGGCCAGGCATGGTGGCTCATGCCTGCAATCTCAGCACTTTGGGAGGCTGAGGCAGGAGGATCACTTGAGGCCAGGAGTTCAAGACCAGCCTGGCCCACATGGCAAAACCCTGTCTCTACTAAAAATACAAACATTAGCTGGGTGTGGTGGTGGGCACCTGTAATCCCAGCTACTCGGGAGGCTGAGGCAGCAGAACTGCTTGAATCTGGGAGGTGGAGGTTGCAGTGAGCAGAGATTGAGCCACTGCACTCCAGCCGGGGTGACAGAGGGTAACTCTGTCTCAAACAAAAAAAAAGAAGTCGATGTGGGTATGTCCTGAAAGGGTCAGCATATACAGTTGTGCAGGTTATGTGCTACATACCTTTTAGGGGTGCCATCAGCATTGTGGATATCAGAAGGGTTTTTTAAATAACAGTTTTCTGGAAAATAGCAGTAAGATTTTTGTTCTAACAAAATCTGTATATCATGTGATTTTTATGACCAATGAAAGCCAAGTATCTTGAGGAAGAGCTGCCTTTTCTATTTTGCACAAAGACTGTGTGGACTGCTGGTGGTGGCACCGTGTGTCTACTCCACGCAGCCTCTGTGCAGACTGGAGGGAGATCAGGGACCCTAAGACAGCAAGGATGTCTGGATGTGTAGAGGACAATATAGGTGGACCCAGAATCTCTTTGCCAAAAATTCAGCATCTGCTTTGCCACAAAGGCTAGAACAAGCCCCTACCTTTCTTGGGAATTTTTTCCCAGATACTCACCTCGGCAGGAAGCAGGGTGTAGGAGTAGAACTGCTTCATCTTGGTCACCAGATCGTCTGTGGAGAAGGTCACATACTCTACAAACTTCCGGTTCAGCAGGAACCAGTCCGAGCCACCATCCACGGCGATGCCCTCTGGGATCCGCCGATCTCCCAGGCGCCACATGTGAGCGTCGCACTCCAGGAAGAGCCGATCCAGGCCCTGCTTCCGAATGAACCTGGGAGAGAGAAAGCTGCCCTTAGCCCAGAGGTGTCGTGAAAGACAGAACTCCAGCCAGAGTCCAAACAAAACAACACAATCATAGTGATGACGGCATTTATTGAGTGCCTGCTGTGTGCCAGGCACTGAGCCAGGGCTCTGCGTGGAGTTTATCACTTGATCCCCACAAGTGAGGCATGTCACTGTCTTTCTCCCTATGAGGCAGGTACTATTTGACCCCCAATTTCCATATGAGGGCACTGAGGCTTAGAGAGCCCAGGGGATTTACCCAGCACAGCCAGATGACAATGATGATCTGCTACAGCTACTCCTTCTCTAGAGAACTTTGGCAATAATCTCCTTATGCCTAGAGGCCTTGGCAGTTTAGTGAATGCAGACTATGGATCCTTATCTCAGAACAGTGCTCTTCGATGTATACAATAAAATATACAGAGTTATGAAACAGTGAATAATAAAAACCCACCAAAGTTCTGATATATAGTAATGCCTGTGCTTCTTGACTCATACATTATATACAGGATTACAACAGTTTTAAAATTTTTATTTTTTGAGACAGGGTCATGTTCCGTTGCCTAGGCTGGAGAGCACTGGTGTGATCCTAGCTCCCGCAGCCTCAAACTCCTGGGCTCACGTGACTCTCCTGCCTCAGGCTTCTGAGTAGACAGGACTGATTTTGAAAGTTATTTTTGTAGAGATGGGATCTCACTATGTTGTCTAGATTGGTCTTGAACTTCTGGCTTCAGGTCCCCAAAGCACTGGGATTACAGGCATGCACCACCATGTCTGGCTGCTGCTTAATTTTTTTGTAGAGACGGGGTCTCACGATGTTGCTTAGGCTGGCGTAAAACTCCTGGCCTCAAGCGATCCTCCTGCCTTGGCCTCTCAAAGCGCTGGGATTATAGGTGTGAGCTACTACATAGGGCCTGGATTACAAAATACATTTCAAAACACTGAATGTATGATTATATATATATATATATATATATACACACACATATATACACACACACACACACACACACACACACACACACAGTTTTTGTTTTTGTTTTGAGTCAGGGTCTCACTCTGTAGCTCAGGTTGGAGTGCAGTGGCGTGATCTTGGCTCACCACAACCTCCACTTCCTGGGTTCAAGTGATTCTCCTGCCTCAGCCTTCCAAGTAGCTACGATTACAGGCATGCGCCACCTCACCCAGCTAATTTTTTTTTTGTCTTTTTAGTAGAGATGGGGTTTCACCATGTTGGCCAGGCTGGTCTTGAACTCCTGACCTCAAGTGATCCGCCCACCTCGGCCTCCCAAAGTGCTGGGATTACAGGTGTGAGCCACCACGCCCGGCCTACCTCCTGTAATTCTGAAGTAGTGGTGAGCATAAATGATATTTAGAGGTATCCGCACCAACTATAATGTGATAGGAAAATAGGTGATTCCTACTGGTGACTGAGTCAGTTACTGCTAACACTACTGTGATTTGTTACCTACATTTAGCTAGATTTCAGTTGAAATTTCACTAAAAAAGATACCATTTTCTTCTCATCCAAAGTCACAAACCTCTCCTGAATTTTTCCCATGAACCCTAGATTAATAACTCCTACTTTAGGAACTATATACATATAATCATCTTGTTTGGAATTTTGCAAGGCAGGCTGGGCAGAGTTGGCATTTCCTATTTTGTAGATGCAGAAACCAAAGCTGTTCAGGTCCCAGAGCTGGTGACATGGGCGTGTCGGAAGGGTAGACAGAGCTAGAACCAAGCCTTTTGACCCAAATGCTCAGTCCATTAGCAGTTAGCATTCATTGCATACGTAATCATCATTGCCATTACCATCATCACCATTTTCATTATCATCACTGTTACTGCCACCATCATCATCATCTCCATCTTCATCATCACCACCACTATCACCATTTTCACATATTATGTGCCAGGTACTGTGCTGGCTCATGGTGGGGGTCAACGAGAAGTAAGGATGATCTCTGCTCCCAAGGAGCTATTTAGATGGGAGCTTACAGTCTAGAGTTGAACCCAGGGATCTTTCTGCTCCTTGAGCCTGCTAGCCCTTACACATGACCAGGACTCTGGACTTTTCAAGCCCTTATAAATAACTCTATCGTATGAATGCTTCTCCACACCACCACAGCTTCCTTACACACGTGCCTTCTGGTCATGGATTCTGTATGTGCTGGGAATGATCGTCCTCTTCCTCTCCCCCGAGTGAACTTCAATTCATCGATCAGATTGCAGACCAAAAGTTACTCTCGCAGTCCTTACAGTCTTACAACACTGTGATTTCTTCCACCATCACTGCCATTACCATCATCACCATTTTCATTATCATCACTGTCACTACCACCATCGTCATTACTACCATCATCACCATTTTCATTATCACCACTGTCATCACCATCATCGTCATCATCACCACCATCACAACCATCATCACCGATTTCAGTATCACCACCATCTTCATTGCCATTATCACTACCACCATCACCATGGCAATGAAAACATATGAGCATTATCATTCCAAGGGCTTTATGTGGATTATCTACTTTAACTTTCATGAAAACCCCACAGACAGTACTTTTATTAACCCTGTTTTACATGTGTATGAACTCAGCAACTTGCCATAGCACACTTCTGTGATTACTGTCTACCCTTTCCAGTAGACTGTAAGTTTCAGGTAGCTAGGGTGGTTCTTGTTTTTGCTTATCACTATGTGCCTGGCACACAGTAAATGCTTAGTGAGTATTCGCAGAATGGATAGCTACTCAATCCATCAATAAGCAAACGCATGTCCAGCACCTACCACACTCCCAGCCTTGTGGTGGGTACAGTGGAAGACAGGAAACACTATAAACAACAGGCTTTATATTGTAGGAATTCACAGTCTGACTGCGCAAATGTGATACAGGCACATGTAACCATAGGTTAAATGAGTTTTGAGGAACTTCTGGAAAAATGGGGACTAGAGCAAGGCTGAAAAGCCAGCATGCTGTGGACTTGGTTGGTGGTCAGGGATGGCGTCACGGATGAGGCAGGGCCTGAGTCAGGCTGGGAGGGCTGCAGGGAGGAGAGAAAATGGACATTCTAGACAGAAAACAGACTAATCAGTGGCCTGAGGAGCAGACCAGTTTGGCTTCATTGGGAGATTGCTCTGGGCAGATGACAGACTGGGAAGGTCATACGTTTTTAATAAAGCTGACATCCACACAATGTAAAACAACAAGAGACCAAGAAATGATTTTATGATCAATGGGATCTAAGTGTCTTGAGGAAGAGCTGCCTTTTCTATTTTCCACAAAGGCACTGTGTGGATTGCTACAGGCGGCACCAAGTGCCGATTCCATGCAGGCTCCATGCAGACTGGAGGGGGACCAGGGGCCCTGTTAGGACAGCAGTGATTTAAAATTAAGCATTTTAAGGTGTACAGTTTAGTGGAATTAGTTCATTAACAATGCTATCCAACTGTCACCCCTGCCTAGCTTCAAAACATTTCATCAGCCCCCAAAAGAAAACCCCATACACATTACGCAGCCACTCCCCATTCAGGCTAGCCCCTGGTAACCATCGGTCTGTCTCCTGCCTCTATGGATTTACCAATTCTAGATCGTTCATATAAAGGCAGTCATACAATATATGGCCTTTTGTGTCTGCATCTTTTGCTTGGCATAATGTTTTCCAGGTTCATCCATGCTGCAGCAGATGTCGGTGCTCCATGCCTTGTTTTTGCCTGCTCAGCATCCATTTATGATTTCCCTGGGAACCACATGTTGCTTGACTTGGGACTCATCCTTAACTCTCAGTTTACTTGGGTTTGTATCCTCCCTGTAGCACCAGGGGTGGGAACATGACCCAGGATGGATCAGAGCATCCCAACTGTCTGGCCTCCATAAATCAGTTCAGGGATGGGCCATCAATGCAAGCTGGGTCTGAGACTAGGTCTTGGATTGTTGCTGGAGTTACTGAGAAGGAGGAGCTTTTCTATGAGATTTCTGGCACGGAGGATGTGAGCCTAGGGCTGCTGGTAGCCATCTCATCACCATGAATATATAGGTTGTCTGACAATGGAGCAAACTGGAAATAGGAGACAGAAAGACACAGTGCCAAGGGCTTGATGGGTTCACTTGTGATTCTGGATCTCACTGTGCCTGACCCTCTCCCAGACTTGTGTGTAACGTATTTAAAGGCATTTTTGAGATGAGATTCCTCACTTGCGTTTGAAAAACTCCTAATACGTGCCTGAATGATTTCAACTTCGTCACAACCATGATGTGTGGGGAGGTTCTCAGGCACAAGACAGGGCAGGTAGCCAGGGCTGTGGCACAAAAATGCCTCCTCTTCCACTAGGCCAGTCTGCTTAGAGTTCTAGAGCTGTCTGCATTTCTACAACAGACCTCATTACTCTGTCTTCAGACCGGAGTCACCTGTCTCCCTGCAGATAGCCTTGGTTCTCACTACAACACACCTTGGCTTCAGACTTTGTGCCTCCCTTCCAGGTCCTAGGACAGTGCAGGTCAACTGCTCAAGAAAAGTCTACTGTGATGAGGAGACTTCAGGGTTTGGAAGCTGAAGATGGTCCTGCCTTGTTAGTCAAGCTGAATTCCAGAAAGAACTCCCCCCTCACTGGGCTTCCCACAAATCCACTGACATCTACTCAAGGGAATGACTTGAAACCTCATTAGTAAACCTACATTCTTAGCACTTTCTTTTCTGCATGAGCGGAAAACCCACCTCTAGACATTGGCTACTATGGAAGATAATGGCATAACACATCTAAGTCATCACAAAATGGATGACGGTGTAATGAAACGGCGATGACGATGATGCTGGCAGGGAACAGACTTAATTTGGCTGAAATGTGCCTTTCATCTACGGGGCAGTGTGGCTTTACCTGTCACCAGCTGGGTGACCTCAAAATGTTAAGGAGTCCTCTCTTGAGTTTCAGTTTGTTCCTTGGTAAAATACAAAGTTGGTGTAGATCTGGGTTGTCAAGTTAGATCCCTATAGGGGGGTCAGACAGATAATGGAAGCGTGTGAAGCAGCCTGGGTATGAAAAAACAAGGAGTGATGAAATTAGCAGAGCAGTGAAGGACACACATTCTGAAATGCACTTCCATTCCTTTAAAATAAAAAAGTGTCTCTGGTTAAATAAAACATCTCTCTAGGATGAATACAGTCCATAAGCCACGGGTCCAGTCATAATGATACTGGGTTAGGTAATTCCCAAGGTACTCTCCAGCTTTGACATTCTGTAAGTCACTTTGTTATACTCAGGAGAAGGGTGTGGGGCAAACAATACATCTCATATGGATACATGGGAGCCTGGAGAAGACTGGCAACTTTTCTAAGGACACACAGAGGACTCAACATAAGGGCAGAACCAACCAAAATACCCAGGTGTTCAATGTCACAGGTCTTGCTCTTTCTCTAACATATCTTTCCACATGCAAAATCTCAGCTTATTAGCAAAGCCATGTTCTTGCTGGAGAGGAGTCCTCTCTGAGTCTCAGTTTCCCTCTTGGTAAATTACAAAGTTGGGCTACGTCCGGGTTGTAAAGTTAAATCCCTATAGGGGTCAGGGAGACAACGGAAGACAGATAATCCAAGCTCATTAGCAAAGTCATGTTCTTACTGGGGAGGAACTCAGCGAAGATTTTTCGTAATACTCACAGTATTAACCCACTGAAATGTAACCGAGCGCTCACTGGGCCATTAAAGGAAGTCCCTGAGTTTAGGAAAATAAAACCCTGCCTTGAACCTGGCTAGTGCTAATTATACAAAAATGTCCAGTCGGTGCACTTAACCATGCTTGAAACTTTCAATTTTAGATAATTTGTATTCAAACTTACATGGTTACCAGATTAACCGTGAGAGAGAGAAAGAGACAAGAAATACAGGTGAGAGGACTAGCAAAATTTTTCTTTCCATGCACCAGGTTTTTAATTTCATGTTCCATTATATGGGATAATAGCATCGTCTTGCAATTTTAATGTGATGTCCCAGACCATAATATTCAAATACAATATTTATGCAGTCATCTCCAAAATGAAATATTCATGGGATTGGGAGATGGGTTGCTGTATTTACTGCATTCAAAAACGGATATGCTGCAAATGCATGCTTTGGTTAACTAAGAGTAAACGGAGACAGCTAATTCCCGAGGTCTCAGAAGAGTTTCTGGAGTCAGAGGGGTGAACGGGGACTTAGTCTTGGACTAGGAGATGGTGGCAGAGGCCCAGCAACTGGCTATCTACCAGGGGAGAGGCATCAGCTGTTTGGGCAGGGATTTGCATTTTTTCTTCCCTTTCTTTACCGTAACTTGAAAAGGTAAAATTGGAAGGCAAGGTAAGTCAGTGAACACCTGGGTGACTTTTTATAAAATATGGCTCACCGACAAGTGGCGCACGGCTCTGTCACTTGAGGCATGGAGTGCAGATATGTAACAATAAGCGCAATATACAAAAGGTGCCCAGTGATGCGCTCTTCCTCTTCATTTCCCATTGAGTAGGTTACCTGGGGCAACTGGGGCAACAGGTGACACTACAGCAAACAGACACTGGGTGATCTAGGTACTAATCCTGCCTCTGCGTTCGCAGGCTGTGAGGTGTGGGGCTGGCTTAACCTCTCTGAATGCCAGTTTCCTCATCTGTAAGATGAGCCCCCTGACACCTGTCTTGACAGCCTCCTGAATCAGCTGCAAAAGTGTGATGGATGATGCTTCTCAGAGGGCCTTGCAAAGTGTTTAGTAAGCGCTGTTCACCCAAGCAATGAACCGACTCAACCATCCCTCCCCCAAACCTGGCATCCTCCATCCTCCTCTCATGCTTTGTATTTCTCCACAGGACTTTTCACTTTCTAACACAATGTACAAGATATTTATTTAGTCTGTTGTCCATTTCCACTCAATAGATGTAAGACGGCAGAAATTTTTGTCTATTTTTGTTCACTGCTGTATCCAGACCGCTTAGATCGGTGCCTACCGTACAACTGGTGCTTGATAAATATTTACTGAATAAGTGAACAAAGGGAAGGGTAACAGCCACACCTGTTGGGCAATCAGGAAGTCACAGACATTTGTTAACTAGGTATCAGATCCTTCTAACACACATGTAACAGAAAAGAAAATTGAAGCTCAGAAAAGTTACATAACTTTCCCAAGGTCACACAGCCAGAAGTCTTGAATTTAAATGCAGGTCTAGCTGGATCCACTGCAAGCTCTTAAACTCTGCCATCTTTGATGCCCTGATTCACCATAGTCCCACCAAAAAGAGAGAAACAACAGATCTGTGATCTTCTAATGCTTGAAAGAGACAATGCCCAGAAATGAGAGAGAATCAAAAGAAAAGGGCTTATTGTTGGCTTTGGAAGAATCATTCTGCCAGACCGCTAGAAGACATCTGTCTTCTACCTGAGGTCAGATATGAAATCATTTACATTCAGCTTTACTTCCTAGGCTCTGAGGGAGGGGCAGTTCACCTTCCTGATATTTTTACCTATTAGCACACTATGGGAAAAAGTCACAGCTATATATCATCCTACTGGGACATCCCAGGGACCAAATCTACTCAGCTGACCATCACAGTTAACTAGACAGAGGGTGGGAAGGAGTCCTGATTCTCCCCCATGGGAGAAGTCAGTTAAAAAAAAAAACCATCTATGGCTTTTGGAAATAATGTCAGAAAAGGTGGATGATAAAGAAGTTTCTCAATTCAGTTAATTCACTGGCTACAATCTTGGCATATTCATCGAGTGTGGAATTATTCCAAAATTAAGCTGTTCCACTTTAAGTTTTACAAGGAATAGCTCTGCTCTCCCAGTTTACAGCATGTTTGAGCAAGAAGGAATCTTCGCAAGCAGCTAATACAGCTAATGCTACAAATTAAAAAAAAAAAAAAAAAAAAAAAGCCTGAGACCGAAAGTACAAATGATACATCCAAAGTCATACTGCCTAGAAAAAACAAAATCTTCCTTTTTCTGTTTTCCTGTCTGGTAATCTGTTATTGAATCTAGATTACTCTTTCAGCGTAAGTACAATGTCACGATTTTAGTTAAAAAATAAAGTCATGGAATAAATCATACCCACAACGCATGAAATCAGTCAGCTATGTGAACAGGCTCACACATCTCTTCCTAGGCTCTGAGGAACGGGCAGTTTACCTGCCTGAGATTTTTCTCTATTGGCACAAAGTCGCAGCTAAATATTATTCTATTGGGATGCAGGGGCAAGATTTTGAGACCTGGAGCCAGATTACTTGGCCCAAGTCTTGTGTATTCTGCTAACCTTGGACAACTTTAATCATGTGGCACTTTGGTTTCTCACAGGAGAAATGGTGATCACAATACCTAATTCATAGAGCTGGTGTGATGATTCAAATGAGCTTGTATACAGGGAGGGCTTAGCACAGTGCTTAGCACATAGTAAGGGCTCCACGATGTTCATTGTGATGCTTTATGTTTTTTTCCTTTATCAAGGTGAATTTCTATCTGTCCTCTTCTCTCTTCTGGGATTTGGTAGACAGGTACATAGGACACCTCCACGGCTGAGAAGAAATGCTTTTGTCTGGCAGAGCAATGATATTTCAGCACCAAGGACAGAAGCCCTCATTTTTGTTGTGCCATAGCCATGGTTGTGGCATAAAGGTGACAAGTGTCTTGGCCATCCTTCTAACTCTGTCCAAGCTCTGGATGAGCTCGTGAGGATTGAGCTCACTGATTTTGAAGTTTGGCAGTTCCACAGGGCCCCTGCTAGCCATCTCTCTCAGGCCCAGGGTAGGCTGTGCCGCTTCCTGGTCTGAACTGGAGTCAACTGTCATGCCTCTCTATCCTACAGTAGCTGGAAGAGCAAGAAGGCCTGGAGACTTCATTCTTTTAGCAGCACTAGAGAGCACCTTCGATATTCCAGGCCCTGCTCTATGCACTGAGAAAACGGTTCTAAATAAGATGGCCATCACCCCTGCCCTTCTCTCTCTTTTAGGTGAGACAAAAAGCCTAAATAATAACAGCTACCATTTATTGAGCATATACTACATTCTAGGCTCTGTTCTATGCCCTTAATATATATTCTTTTGTTTAGAATTCACTGCAGCCCCATGAGGGCTCATTTTACAAATGAAGGAACAGAGACACAGAAAGGTTAAGTAAATTTCCCAAGATCCACACAGCTGGTGAGTGGCAAGGAGGGGATTCAAGCCGTAGTAGTCAGGCTCTGCATTCCACACTCTAGCCACAAGGTTCTAATAAGTAAGTAGACATCGAGAAATATGAAACACAAATATACAATTACATGCTATATAGGAACAAATATGGGGGTCATGGTAGAAAATACAGAGACAGGGACTTAATTAGTGGAGATCATTGAGGAAGGCTTCACTGAGGAGCAGGTGGCATGCGAGCTCAAAGAGAAGGCATCAGTCCTCTAAGGAGTTATGGGGAAGGCCTTTATGAGTGACAGAAAATTGAAAGTGCAAGGGCCCTGTGGCTGACAAAAGAAGCTACAGGGAAGTCCTCAGCTTCACAACCTCTCTTCACAGTGGCTGCCTTGATCTGATTGGTGGAAGGGACATACCACCCACAAGTCCACGTGGCTTGGATATGGAGGGAAACTCCAAAGTCAGCACCCTGAGGGAGTCAGTGCAACACGGTGGTTAAGCACCCTGACTTCAGGCTGGGCGTGGTGGCTAATGCCTGTAATCCCAGCACTTTGGGAGGTCCAGGCAGGCGGATCACTTGAGCTCAAGAGTTTGAGACCAGCCTGGACAATATGGTGAAACCCCACCTCTACTGAAACTACAAAAATTAGCGAGGCATGGTGGCATGTGCCTATAATCCCAGCTATTTGGGAGACTGAGGCATGAGAATCGCTTGAACCTTGGAGGTGGAGGTTGGAGTGAGCTGAGATTGCACTCCAGCCTGGGTGACGGAGCAAGACTCTGTCTCAAAAAGAAAAATAAAAAGAATCCCGACTTTGGAGTCACTCTGCTTGGCTTCAAGTCTGTGTCGCCACCTTTGAGCTGTGTGTTATTTAATCTTTCCAGCCTCAGTATTCCCTTCTGGAAAATGGGCATGAGAATGATCGCACTTATGTCATGGGGTTGTTGTAGAAAGAGTAAATATCTGTAAGGTGCTTACGACAATCAGTGGCACATGTACCAGTTATTATTGCTGCCCTATGTGGAGAAAGCTGACTTAGGTTTGACATTCAAGGAGGGAAGAAAAAGAAGCTCAAGTGGAAATGCCGAGTCAGTGGCCTGAATCCTGAGGCTGGAGTACCTGCGCTTGGTGGCTCACATTCTTCACAGGGCTCACGTCTCTGAATCAGCTTGCACCGCGAAGCGTCTAAAGGTCTGTTGAGGGCTAATTGGTTTTCCGCATTTCATGTATTTTTAAAAACATTGTTTACTCCCTTTTTTTCTGATTATAAAAGGAAGGCAGAGCCTTCATAGATGGCTTGGAACATAAAAAAATGCAAAGAAGAAAATAAAAATCATACTCTACCTTTCCGAGATGACACTGTGTGTGTACTTCCCGTCTAGCCTTTTGTCGAACTTCTTTGTGTATTGTTTGGAAGGAAGAAAAGTTCTAAAGATGACCTAAACACACAGGCTGAGGCCCAGGGCGGTATGCGTGTGCAGTTTTGTGTGGGTGCCTACATACTGCCAGGCTTTATTTTGACGTGGCTGCTATAACTGGATTAAATAAAGTGAACATGCAAACAGTCATGAACGCGTCGGTTGGGTTTAAGGAAAGCAAAAGAGAAATGCAATCTGCTTTCCCTATTGGAGATGAGATATTAATGATCTCCTCGCATCAATCATGGAGCTACAAGTTAGCCAGAAAGAGAGCTCTTCTCTCAATAAGCAAGCTGGCACCAAAGGGCCTCCCGAAAGTGGATTTGCCTGGAGGAGGTTCCTGGCCAGGCTCTCGACTGATTTGCCAACTTTTGGTTCAACATTTGCTTGTTTATACATCAAAGGAGGTTTGGGTCTGATGATGAGTTCAATGTCAGAAACGGGGAGCTAGGGAGGCAGCTCAGATGCCACCCCAGCCTCCAACAGGAGAGTGCTGCCTCTGGCCGATGGGGTTCAGACCGGAGAAGAGAAACTTCTCTATACCACTTCTGACCTGGGGCTGGAATCTACCTGCCTGGCTTTCGTATATTTGAAATGATAGCTGTTTCTCTTACTATGCTTCGCCTTATTTTAAGCGTGATATCCATAACTCGTGGGTTGGAGTGGCTAATTTTATAAACTGTCGATACACGTAAGGTCAATACCTAACTCTCATCACATGCCCACTTACAAAGGGCCCAAAAGAATTTCCCATGTCCCCCGTGGACATGAGAGTTGTTGAACATAAGAGTTATTGAGCATTTTTGTAACACCTTAATCATGTGTATATTATCATCAAGATTTTTCTCCTGTCAACAACACCATCATTATCACCACTACCACCACCACCATTATGATCATCATCCACTTAATAGGCACAACTAACTGTCCCCAAGGGCTTTTCCATATATTAATTCGTGCAACAACTCTATGGCATTGGTATGATTATCATCATTCCCATCTTCCAGATGAGAAAACTGATACAAAGGTAACTCATCTAACTTACCCACGGTCACACACTGTGAGTGGGCGTTAGAGCTGGCCCGTGAAACTTCACAGTCTGGCTCCAGAGCCTGGATTCTTAACTGCTATGTTATATGCTTTATGTAGTATCCTATACAAGAGGCCCCTGAATATTCCACTCTAAGCCAACTTTATTATTTTTAGAGACACGATCTCGCTTTGTCACCCAGGCTGCAGTGCAGTGGTGCAAGCCTCAAACTCCTGGCCTTAAGCGATCCTCCTACATCAGCCTCCCAAGGTGTTGGGATTACAGGTGTGAGCCACTGCACCCGGCCTCTAAGCCAACTTTAAACAGCTTCAACTGTTTTCTTTCAATGTAGCCTTATTTGAAGCCTAATATCCGTAAGTCATGGGTTGGAATGGCTAATTTTATAAATTTGTTGACACACATAAGATCAATACCTAACTTTCATAGCATACCCACTTACAAAGGACCCAACAGAATCTCCCATGTCCCTGGTGGCACATGAACACACTTTGGAAAAGGCTGACCCTAGAAAGTAGGGGAAGGACCTGTCCCTACCCATGCAAAAAGATATTTCTATTTACATTCAGCAGGATTTTCTTTCATCTGCACACCTCAAGAGCATAAACCTGCAGGTCCTCTCAAATGCAGTCACTATGGAGTAATACAAGAACACAGGCCTTAAAGTCAGACGGAACCCGGTTCCATCTCAGCTCTGTCGTTCACTAGCTGTAGGGCCTTGAGTAAGGTAAAGCGACTCTCCAATCTCAGCTGTATTCATTTCTGAAATGGGGTAACACCTGCTAAATGAGGGTGAAATGAGAAAATGGACTGGAATGCGCCCAGCGCGGGGTCTTCCCGTGGTCAGTGAGGATGCTCCATCTCCCCATTCCCATTATCATTATTCGAATTTTATAAAGATGGAGAAATAGAGGCATGGCCAGTCAAAGCCATTTGCTGACATCCCATGGCGGTGGTCTAGAAGAGCTGGCATTTCGACCCGGGCGGCTGGATTCCAGCATCTATGCTCTTGCGCTTCACACACTGTGTCCCAGGGCTAACACGGCTGCCCTGGTGACCCTGGATGAAGTGGAGAAATTAGATCAACCAGGGAAGGAAAAGGCCCAGAGAAACTCCAATTTTCACTTTCCAGCTCCCTGGAAGAGTCCTGTCCTCACACACTGAGACTTGAACAGGTTTCAGAGATTTGAAAACCTTCTCTGATGCTCCCTGAGCCAAGGCCAGAGACTTGTAGGGATGTTTCCAAAGACCTGATTATTCAGGCTGAGAGTAAATGTGCGGGCACCTGCTTCCGCAAGCCCTGCTGGGGCTGCCTGGGAAAATGACAGTTGTGCTACCTGTCTTGCAGTCTATCTAGAGACTTTACTTTTGGAGGAAAGCAAGGAGAAACAGTGAACACAACCCTCCCCTTCATTTAATAATAGAAACAATCAGGACCAATTTGGCAGCTATTAGAATACTAGTTTGCCTTTATGCCATCTCTTCACAGGGGGAGCCAGAAGTCCAAATTGGTTGCTCAAGGCTGGAGATGAAGATAGAAGGTCAACACTGCTATTAGGAGCTACGTGGAATTAAAAACCGAGGCACCCTGTGGCCTATTCTGTATTTCACTGCTTGCCTTTGTTCCTCCCCATCTCTCGGTCTTTCAAGATCTCTGCCTCCGTCACTTCCTCTTTTACCAGGGCTGGTCCAGACACATGAAATATCAGAACGGGAAGGAAATTTGGAGACTTTCTCATTCAACCCCCTTGTTTTTCAAAGGGAGAAAATGAAGTCAAGAGAAGCAGAGTAGCTGCCTCAAAGTCACCAGTGCATTGGGAGAAAGCAGACCTAGAACACAGAGAGGCTTCATCACGTGAGAATTATGAGCTTGGACTCCCTGAACACTCACTTGGGCACGAGTGCTGTGAGTTTGACCAAGCAACTTCACCTTTTTGAGTCTCAGTTCCCTTATCCATAAAAGGAGGCTAATACATTGCCAATAATCCCCACTCAGTGCCAGAAAATTAAAAGAACACAGAAAAACAGAACTAATAGAGAGTCTGGGCTTGATGATATAATTTGCACGGCTTGATTTAGCCATACCTGAAGTCAGCCCTAATGTTTTAGTTACCTGATCTGGTAATGTTCTTTACCCTTAAACTAGTTTGAGCTGGGTTTCTGTCATTTCCCACCAAAAGAGTACTCCCTAACATACCACCAGTGAAGGAATGTGAGCTGAGCCATGCCCACCTCTGGTCACTTGGGAGGGACCACGGATGATGGGCTACAGGTAGGTTTATTCACGCAGCAGGTGAGGCCACAGCTAACAAAGAGGAAAGTGGCAGTGAATGGGACGTTGGCTTGTTCTACTATTAAATGAATGCTAAACTACTGCCCTAACTTCCTGTAAATGAGAAAATCCCAGCTGGGAACTCATGCTCAAGAGTTGGAACTTGTGAGCTATTCTGTCAAGAGACCTTTGGGTTTAGGGTCTTGGAGGGAGGAGTAAGCAACATTTCCTTAGCCTGAGACTTCTTTATGCTGTCCTGCGACATGTGGGTACCACCTGTCAATTACGGATGCACATCAATTATACAAAATGTACTCAGGCACCTAGAGGCACAATTCAGGCCCATTCTCCATCTATTTCTTTCTCCTACCAGCAACAATTTAGTTCTATGTTCATCATAACAATGACATAATCAGTGACATCACTATCATCATAGACATTTACTATGCCAAACGCTGCATATGCAGCATCTCATTTAATCCTCTCAATGACCAAATGAGTATAGGTCTAGTAATATTTTCATATAATATTATGAAACCAGCTCAGAGAGGTGAAGTCACTCATCCAATGCAACACAGTAGATCAGAATTCCAAACCAGGTGAAACCTCGCAGTCCCTGCTTTTAACTTGCGCTATACTCAGCTCCTAGCACAGTGCCTGACAAATAGTGCACAGAGAATAAATCCTGACTAGGCTGAAACAAGTAATTCACAGACAAGTTAATACATTTACAATGGGACCCCTTCTTGAGACACAACTTTGTTTGCACAAATCACCTATTAGCTGCTATCCAGAGAAGAAAAAGGGTTTTTCCTTCTCTACCTAAGGGTGGGGAACACCAATATCCGAGCCACTTCTGACAACTAACCACCTCTATGGAATCCTTGCGCAGTCCTACCTTGCTCCTGTGGCTCTGGGGCCAGAAAACCTTGGGTTCAAATTCTAGCATTTAACCAGTGCGTGATCTTCAGAAAAATCAAGTAAACTCCAGAAGCTTGACAAATGGGGAGAATAATTCTTATAGCTGCATTGAGTGGCTGTGAAAATAAATTTGGATCCTATACAAAAAGGGCTCATTTAGTAGGAACACAATACAGAGTGGCTGTGATTCTTCTGACTCATCCAGCCAGGCCTCTCTACTTAGTGGCCTGAATGTAGTAAACTAATCTGTGCTAATTTCCAGAGCACCTTCAACCAGAGCACCTTCAACCAGAGCATCTTCGAGTTCAGGTGTTGCAGAAAGGGGCCTCCTTTTTAATGTAAAGAAGGTAGGCTGTGAGTAGGGCAGGAACAATCCATAAATAGCAGAATGAAATCAAAGTTTCAATCTAGAAAAATGATACAACACAAGGATTCTAGGGTTACTTTTTTTTTTTTTTTTTTTGAGACAGAGTCTCACTTTGTTGCCCAGGCTGGAGTGCAATCTCCGCTCACTGCAACCTCCGACTCCCAGGTTCAAGCAATTCTTGTGCCTCAGCCTCCCAAGTAGCTGCGATTATAGGTGTGCACCACCACACCCGGCTAATTTTTGTATTTTTAGTAGAAATGGGGTTTCACCATGTCGGCCAGGCTGGTCTCGAACTCCAGACCTCAGGTGATCCACCCGCCTCGGCCTCCCAAAGTGCTGGGATTACAGGCATGAGTCACTGCACACAGCCAGATTACTTCTTAAAAGCTCAGGAGATGGAGCTACCTGCTTGCTTTTGTTCCTCCCCTGCTGTGGATAAGTGGGTAAACTGAGTCACACAGCCAGCCAAAACGACACTCCCACCAGCAATGGCAGAGATTAAAAACAGAGATGTGGTCGGGGGCTGGGTTGGGGAACCGGGACAGGCGAGGACTGAGCGACCTAAGATCTAGGAAATAACTGCCATGAGAAAATTCAGGCACAGACTTAATCGACCTTCAGATTTTTTAAGACTGGTTAGAAATCTGGATTTTCATAGGAAATACTGTTGTTTTTAAATAGGGCTATTAATTTTCAAACAAAGCACCTGAATGAAAACAAGATGAAACAAAACACTTGAGAGCTAAACCATGCATGTTAACAAGCTGAAATTATCCCAAGCACTGCCAAGTCCAATGCTAGACCAAGACCCCTGGATGTCAGAGTCACGCTGGACTGGTTTTCAATGTTTCTTTCTTTTTTTTTTTTTAGACGGAGTCTCGCTCTGTTGCCTAAGGTGGAGTACAATGGTGCGATCTTGGTTCATCGCAACCTCCGCCTCCCAGGTTCAAGAGATTCTCCTGTCTCAGCTTCCTGAGTAGCTGGGATTACAGGTGCCTGCCACCACACCCGGCTAATTTTTGTATTTTTAGTAGAGACAGGGTTTCACCATGTTGGTCAGGCTGGTCTCGAACTTCTGACCTCGTGATCTGCCCGCCTCGGCCTCCCACAGTGCTGGGATTACAGGCATAAGCCACCGTGCCCGGTCTTTAATGGCATTTCCTATTGGAATGGGGAATCCCATCATGTGATGTCACCTACAGGGGGCACTCAAGACCCTATCCCTTCCAGCTGATGGATGGTCATGGAGATTTGGGCTCAGCTCAATGCTGAACTGGAGAGATGCTATTTTTTTTTGACATTGTTCATTTTAAGCGAGAGAGGTGTGAGGGATCTGGGTTGGGGTTCTGGGTGCCTCCAACCCCTGCTGATGTGTTAGGCACCAGTGAGGGAGTGAGGAGGACATGGGGCTGGGATTAGGACCCCTGGGTTCAAGTCCATGCTGCTACGACACTCTTCCACTGCAAGGTCAATTCCCTGAGAAGAAGGGCTTGGTCTTGTTTGCGGCTAAAACAGCGATTGGCACATGCCCATGCTTGGTAAGTATCTGAATGACTCGCTGAATGAACAATCTGGGGACACTGCATATATTAGGGGCCTCAGTCTTCCCATCAATAAAATGGGAATTAACCATGGATGCCCTACTGAAAGGGTTACTGCAATGAGACATTGGACTCGTGGAAGTCCTTGAGGGCAAATAACCAAAAGGGCTGTGACACCATGAGAAACATCTATGGTTATCTTTGTCCTTGGCTGACAAGAGGGACTACTTCAGATCCCACGCAGACACAGCAAAGGACAGCTGGTGCCAAGCCTTTCTCCCACCCTCAACTTTTCTGTGGTTGCGTGAAACCAGCCTAGAAAATTCCCCAAATGATCGCTCAGGTTTTTGCTTCCATTTGGCATGAGGGGTAGGGGGTTGAGGTGTTACCTTGCATTGTCCCGGCCGTGTGACTTCAAGAAATTCATATCTCGGTATCGGGAGAGAAACGCCACCAACTGGTCATTTGTCCTGTGGAAACAAACCAAGGGGAGACTCAGGCCAGAGACCGTGGGTACTATCTTCGTCAAAGAAACCCAGTTTCACCGATTATGTCAGTCTGCTCGAAGCACCTTCTTTGATCACTTGCACACGGGTTGATAAGGCATCCTCTTTAAATTGCCGTTTTTATGTCACAGTCACTGACTCTTATCACACTATGTTAAAAGGGGCTGTTTGTGCATTTCTCTCCTCTATACTCCAATATACTGGAGACTCTTTGAGGGCAAGTGGAGTGCTCTACATGTTTGGGAATCTCCAGTGCACGGCATTGGGCTTGGCAACAGCAAGTCATCAGTGTGCGGCCCAAAGCTAAATATACAGCAACCTCAGGACCTTTGCATCTGCTTGCCTGGGAAATTTATCCCAGTATTGCTGGCTTGGTCTTGTCGTCAGGTCTCCTTTCAAATACCACCTCTTCAGAAAGACCTTTTCCGACCACTTAACCTAAAGTAGTACCTGCCTCCCCTTCTCTCCCCACCTTTATTACATCACTCTGTTTATAATAATTCACTATTGTATAACCACTTGAAAGCATTGACCTTGCTTTCATTAGAATGTAAGCTCCATGAGGACAGAGCCCAGCTGGATTTGTTCAACACTGGCATACAGTAGGAGCTATATTAATGTTTGTTGAAGAAATAAATGAATCAAAGTGATGTGTGTTCAAACTGACTCCTTCAAATGCACTTTGAGCAATGAATGCATCAATGAATGGATGGATACCAAGTCCTCGATAACCACGGGCTACTGAATGAGAGAGCTTTAAAAAATATGAAGTGCAATACAAATGAGAGACATCGTTCCCAGCACTGTTATCCCAAATTTATCGCCATCAATCTCGGCACTAGCAGTGTAGTCACAGCTAATCAGCCTGCGCATACAGCTGTGACAGTGTTTTAAAAGGCAGTCACACGGGTCTCCATCTGCCAGAAACACAGTCGCCTCTTCTGCTGAATAAACCCAAACAGGTAAATGGTGCTGATGTGACAGCTCCTTTATCACCAGCTTTCTCTGCTTCGGAATTTTTACTTCGAAAGAAAGCGTTAACTATTGTTTCAAATGGGAGGAACAGAGAAGAGGGCAGAAAGATTAAAAAGAAAAAAGCATCTCTGGAGTTATAATAGAAGCTAGACCTTTGAGAAGCAGGACAGTGCCTTAGAAAGCAATGCTTGGGCAGAAAGAGAAAGATCTGGGGACAGATCCCAGCTCCATGACTGAGTCAGCAGCTGTGTGTCCAAGGATGTCATTTAACCTCACTGAATGGTAGCTTGCTCTGAAGACACCTAGGTTGAGAATTAAACATGCCCAGCACCTAGTAGGTCCATCATGCATATATACTGAATGGACAACTGGGTAGATTTTAAGGGCACACAGTAGGTGTACAATCAATGCACGCATTTGCTCTATCTGCCTCCCAACTGTTTGGTCTGAGCTGCCCCTACTGCTCACCCTCCTCCTTCATTTCCCTGCACCTCCGCAGTCTCGCCACTCCAAGCCCCTGTTCTCTCATTGGATGACTCATGTTGACCAACTCATAATTCCAGGGGAGGGGGCACAAAGCAGTTAAGAGATGCTGCAGTGAAAATGAGCGCTGCTCATGTCCCATCCTATTACTGAAATAAACACCAATTCAAAACCAGCCATTCTAGCAGCGGCAGGCACCGTGTGTCTGCAGGGAGTTGAATACAGCGCACACACGGAAAGCTAAACCTTGCTGATGGGCACAGAGGTGAACCCAGGGATGTTCGCAAAGGGCTAACCCCACGTGGCCATACAATGGTGCATCTCCCGCGTGGTTAAACCCCATTGTGCATGCCAAGGTAAAGTCCACTGGTGCCTCCGACTCTGTTACCTGTAGCTCGTGGGGACAGGGCCTCTTTAATAAGTCGCTGGCAGAAGTGGAAACTAAATCGGCCTATAAAAAAAATTTAAGCAATGTTTCTCTCCAAACCATAAAGAGGCCCCATTCTAACTCTGCGTTTTAACAGCTCTTATTTACCAACCCCCTCACCACTCTCTGCGACAGTTCATTATTGTTGTCCTGATGAATACGGGACAAGTTAACCTCTGAATGAGTCCCCGGCAGTTGGAATAATAAATAAGGCCTCTCAGGCACTGTTAGTGGGAGGATTGAAGGGGCCGGGCCGGGGCTCCTGGGCCCCCTTCTCGTGAAGCCTCAGGCCTCCCAGGGTCAGCGGCTGCAGTTCCATTTGGCAACCCCAGAAAGCGCCTTTCAGGGCTGTGAGCTGGGGCCATTTTCACATTTACCGCTTCACCGAGTCCCCATCTGACGGGGATGAATAGGCATTTAGCGAATTTACTTAGCGATGCTTCCACATGAAATCGTCTCAAAAGATGACATCTTAGGGGAGGGAGGGTGGATGAGGAGGGGGCTGAGGTTTCCAGGCCCAGAGCTTTTGGGCAAAGCCGCCTTTCAAAGCCAAGCGTTGTGTGCTTGGCAAAGGATCCTGATGGATTGTCTGGAAGGGTGGGGCGGGGGGACCCCTGCCTATCCCCCTTCCTAGGGGCCCGGGCCCCTTGCTCTCCCTCTGTGTGAAATGCCTGCTCTGAATGCTAAAGCCCATCCCCCCAGTCCTTCTCGAAAGGGAGATGGAAGTTGGCTGAGGACCAAATTCTCCTATTGTTGCTTTCAGACGCCTGTCGATAATTGCCTACATAATATTTAGTTCTCTCCAGATAATTAACAGCTTGCGATCTGTTGACATTTTACCCCGTTCCAGTTTCTCGCTCGCTCGCTCTCTCTTCCACTCACACACATTTCTCACTTCCCTTTCCTGGTGGAGTCATCTGCCAAATGGTTCCCATAGTTCATCCCTTGTATCTGTCTCGTCATCAATTTCCTCCTACTTTTTGCTGAAACGATTAGAAATCACGTCTCTTGGTCTATGCCAGTTCCTCTGCTTCCTGAGGATAACTGGGGCCCATTGCTACCACCATTGGAGTCACTGGGAAGTCTCTGCTGAAATAAGTAAGAAATAAATATTAAGACAAACTTACTGGGAGCCATGAGAATCTTGTTGGAAATGAATAAAAAAATGAGTAATAAAATAATCTCCCAAGTCACAGCCATTTACTAAATGTGCACCATGCCCTAAGGTCATGGGAAAAGACTTTTGCCACATTTTATTGCATTTGATATTCACAACGATGCTAAAAAATGTAAATTTCGGCTGGGTGTGGTAGCTCATGCCTGTAATTCCAGCAGCTGGGGAGGCCAAGGCGCGCGGGTCACTTGCGGTCAGGAGGTCGAGACCAGCCTGGCCAACATGGTGAAACCCCGTCTCTACTAAAAACACAAACAAACTAGCCAGATGTGGGCTGGTACACCTGTAGTCCCAGCTACTCAGGAGGCTGAGGCTGAAGAATTGCTTGAACTTGGGAAGTGGACGTTGCAGTGAACCCAGATCGCTCCACTCCACTGCAGCCTGGGTGAAAGAGTCACACTCTGTCTCACAACAACAACAACAACAACAACAACAACAGGAATTTCACTCTCATTTTACAGATGGGCAACCAAGACTCAGAGAAATCATCCATTTAATAAAGTGCAGAACCAGAACTGGAACCCGGGGACAAATGTCACAGCTTGTGTTCTCTACTACGAGACTGCCTCTACAAATGATAGTGAATGAATGAGTGAGTCAATGAATGAATGAATGTATTCCACTTCAAGTGCAGAAGAAAAAAAAATACAGGTGCGATAATGTCTTCCTCTTCATAGCCTGGTCTGCAGCCCACTGCTATTAGACATGCCATACACTTCAGGCCTCACCCAATACCTATTGAGCAAAAATGTGTTTTTAAACAAGATTCCAGATGATGCACTTGCCCTTTAAAGTTTCAGAAGCATTGCTCTAAGTCAAGTATGACTATCGGTAGTTAATTCTCTACTTTCCATCTTTATCTGCTCCTCATGGTTTCTTCTGGAGAGCCTGGACTATGAACGAATTACTTTCATTTCAATAAGCCTTAGGTGTTGAGAGTATTAAATAAAAACAATACACCTAATACCTGTGCCATAGTACTCGGCATACAGTAAGCCCATGATAAATGTCAGCTATTATATAATAGCATTATTATTACCATCTTGAACATCAGAAGCTTAAGACATCTTGAACTGTGGAAAACAGTGTAAAGACCCAACCTGATTTGAACTTGGAAGGCTTTCTGTGCATAAGACCCATGGAATGTTCTGCAGAGCATAGTTTAAGAGATGTCCAGGGCCTCTTCCCAGCTGGTGTCAGACTTAGGGACCGGCTCCCAGAGGGCCATGGTACCACTGTGTGTGTCTTATCTATATAACAGCTCTGGACATTAAGATATGAAGGAAGAGAGGGCAGAGTTCTCAGGTTCCCATAGCACCCAGGAGCCCATGCTGTATGGAAAAGGTGCTCTGGGCACACAGAGGCAAGCAAGCAATGCCTGTTTGCTGGTGGCATGTGACAAGAGATGAAGCCTGCTCAGCTTCCACTAGGAAGGAGCCCAACACAGAACCAACTGTACCTCTCCGGGCTCCTGGTGCTCACCTGGCACTCATGCCCCAGAACCCCTTCCCCACTGCAGGATACTGTCAAGGACCCTGCCAGAGGTGCTCACAGTCCAATGGTGGAGGCGACAGGATTAAAGCCAAAGTTACATGCAGGATTTTGTGAATGTCAGGATTCAGGATTTCAAACCTCTGATGCTGCCAAGTGTGCACAGATTCCAGGGGACACTAGAATTATTCCTCCTGGACTGCAATGAACCAGCCACTGTGGGGCAGAAATGCACATGAAAGACTATGGGGAGGCCGGGCACGGCTGTAATCCCAGCACTTTGGGAGGCCGAGGCGGGTGGATCATTTGCAGTCAGGAGTTTGAGACCAGCCTGCCCAACATGGTGAAACCCCGTCTCTAGTAAAAAATACAAAAATTAGCTGGGTGTGGTGGCACGCACCTCTAATCCCAGCTATTTGGAAGGCTGAGGCAGGAGAATCGCTTGAACCAGAGAGGCGGAGGTTGCAGTGAGCCGAAATCGCGCCACTGTACTCCAGCCTGGAGGAGAAGAGCGAAACTCCGTCTCAAAAAAAAAAAAAAAAAAAAAAAAGACTATGCTGTTGCATGAGGGAATGTGAAATCAGGTAAGTCGAGGAAGTTGAAGGTTGACGGTTGAGGCGCTTTCAATCTGAGCTGAGAATAGGCTACAACTGTTTCCCCAACTTCTGCTTCTAGTGTATCCATAATCTTTAAGTTATTTTATATGTATATTTAATTTAAATACCACTTTAGCTTCATCTTATGCACCAATGTTTATGATATTTGATGTACTTTTTTTTTTTTTTTTGGAGTCTTGCCATCTTAATCATTTTTCTGAGATCAGACGAGGTAGGGTGCGTTCTGGCTGGTATGTCTGTAGACCGTCTTAACCAGTTTTCAGTGTACAGTTCACTGGTGCTAGATGGATTCACACTGTTGTGCAACCATCACCAATATCCATTTCCAGAACTCTTTTCATCTTGCAAAACTGACACTCTCTGTTAAATAATAATTATCTCTCTCTCTTTTTTTATAGCCCCTGGCAACCCCCATTCTACTTCCTCTCTACTATTTAAACCATTCTAGGTACCTGACATAAGTGGAATTGTACAGGATTTGTGTTTTGGTGGCTGATTTATTTAACTAGCACCGTATCCTCAAGGCTCATCCATATTGTATCATATCTTAGAATTTCTTTCCTTTTTAAGGCTGAATAATATTCCATTCTGTTGTACCACTTGTATGTTATTTTTTCCCCGTTACACATTAAAAGCATTAACGACCACACGTCTGTATACTTCCTAAATCAACTGGGCTGCCAGGGGCACACATGGAAGGGGTCAACTGTCCTGGTTTGCCCAGGACTGAGGGAGTTCCCATGACACAGGACTTTTAGTTTTAAAACTGGATGGTCCTGAGCAAATGAAGATGAGTTGGTGACCCCAGGCACATGGCTCTATTGAGGGCTGCACGACCACAGGAGAACTGCCCACTCCACAGAGGCAAAAAGCTCACCTTCCTATGATGAACCCAATGTATAGAAAACAAGATCACAGCAGGGCCTATTGTAACCCTTTCCTATGCTTTTAAAATCATTATGAAAGCTTAGATCACAGCAAGGTAAAGACTGAAATACCAGCAATAGCAACATCATCATCATCATCTAACACTTGAGTGCCTACTATGTGGTATTTGCATCTATTAACCCACTTAATCCTCATGACCACCCTAAGAGGTAGATGTCATTATATTTATATCCATTTGTTATTATATAAATGGGAACATGTATGTACACGGATTTTTGCGTAACGACATATGCCACTTCTGTGACTCATCAGCACATACAGGTGGACTTCACCCTTTTAACAGTTGCACAGGATCTTATAGAATGGGCATAGCCCGCCAGGCGTGGTGGCTCATGCCTGTAATCTCAGCACCTTGGGTGGCTGAGGTAGGCAGATCACGAAGTCAAGAGATTGAGACCATCCTGGCCAACATGGTGAAACCCCATCTCTACTAAAAATACAAAAAAACTAGCCAGGCATGGTGGTGGGCACCTGTAATCCCAGCTAATAGGGAGGCTGAGGCACGAGAATTCCTTGAACCTGGGAGGCGGAGGTTGCAGTGAGCCGAGACTGCGCCACTGCACTACAGCCTGGGTGACAAGAGTGAAGCTCCACCTTAAAATAAAATAAAATAAAATAAAAAGGCATAGCCAATGCCCTAGTGATGAACACTTAGGTCATTTCCATTTTCTCCCCGTTACAGATACTGCTCCATTGAACACCCTTGCATAACTATCTTTTCACATGTGGGCATGACAGGTTTCTGTAGGATCAAATTCCCAGATATGGAATTGTTCATTCTAAGATTATTTTTAAGTCTTTAATTTCAGAAAGCAAACTACATGGAATGAGGCTTCTCTAAGAGTTGAGAATGCCCAAGACTCACACCACTGCACAGATATCAAGCCTGCGGCTGCCAGAAACATGGGGAGGAAGAAGGCAATTGCATAGGTGATGGAGTTGGGATGTCCTGCACAGCTGGCAGGCTCTTGGCTTCTCCAACAGGCTGGTAGGCTTACGCAGGGGCCTTATGGGTTCCCCAAAGGACCAACCACCAGTGGACCCTGGAAAACAAAGGAGGCTCACATGGAAGTGGAAAGGACCTTCTGTCAAGCAACGAGGTGGGAGCAGAACCATCCTCTACTGTGCCTGGAGCAGCTGCTACAGCTGGTGCCCATCTGTCTGCCAACAGACCCAGCATCTGGACTATGGGGCAGCACCTCAGACAGTGCTTTTCAGGACCATGGCTGTAGTCCTGGGATGAGCAAGCATTGAGTCCAATTCCATTCTTTTTCTCCAGGACCTCACACATTTACTGAGATGCTCAGTAAATATTCACTGCTTAATGCATGCCCAAGTGGAGGCCCGGTATGCAGGGTTCATCTCTGTGGCTTCTATGCTCAGCACAGCACCTAACCTACAGGAAAGGCTCAGTCCATCATTTACTTTTTATTTTTTTTTTGGTAGAGTCTCGCTCTATCCCCCACGTTGGAGAGCAGTGGCACAATCTCCGCTTACAGTAACCTCCGCTTCCTGGGTTCAAGAGATTCTCCGGCATCGGTCTCCTGAGTAGCTGGGATTATAGGCATGCACCACAATGCCCAGCTATTCTTTTCTTTTCTTTTCTTTTTTTTTTTTTTGGTGTTTCTAGTAGAGATGCGTTTTTGCCATGTCAGCCAGGCTGGTCCTGACCTCAGGTGATCCCCCCGCCTCAGCCTCCAAAGTGCTGGGACCACAGGCATGAGGCCTTGTGCCTGGCCTATCATCCACTTCTGTATCCACATCTCTGTCCATTCCACACCCTCTGCCAGGAATGCCCCTTCCTATGTCTTCGCCCAATGAACTGGGGGTGATATCGGGGAAGGAATCCCAAAGTCAGGGTACTCATGAGAAAATGCTTCATAATAACAACTGCAGAAAGATTTCCCTTTGTTGCTCATCAAGTATTAAGTGCTTGTCCTTTTTCAATTTTACAATAACCCATCCAGGAGGTACTCATTTGCGGATGAACAAACTAGGACTGGAAGAGCTTTCACGGCTTGTGCCAGGTCTTACGAGTGGTGGAGGGGAGATGCAGACCTCAGTGCCCAAGGGCCAGAGCCTGAGCTCTTATCAATCCCGCTTTCCCCGTGGCGAATAAGCTTCAGGAATGTGATCCATTTCTGTAGACACAGAGGCCGGAAACAAACAGGAAACTGCAGCTGCCTTCTGAAGCCTCCTACTTCCCTTCCAGGGGACTTTTGTTGAGTGTAAGTTGCACAACAGGAGTTGACACAGGTAGAACCTCTGTCCAGGGTGTGTGTAATTTTCCTGTGCTCCTGTAAAATCCGAAGTCCACCAAGTTTCCTCCTCTCCCTGCCTTCCATCTCATGAATGGATTCTAACTCACCCTGCCATCTCGTGAATGGATTCTAACCCACCCTTCCATCTCGTGAATGGATTCTAACCCACCCTTCCATCTCCTGAAAGGATTCTAACCCACCCTTCCATCTCGTGAAAGGATTCTAACCCATCCTTCCATCTCGTGAATGGATTCTAACCCATCCTTCCATCTCGTGAATGGATTCTAACCCACCCTTTCATCTTGTGAATGGATTCTAACCCACCCTTTCATCTTGTGAATGGATTCTAACCCATCCTTCTGTGTCCGGAATTGGTAGGTTCTTGGTCTCGCTGACTTCAAGAATGAAGCCATGGACCCTCGTGGTGAGTGTTACAGTTCTTAAAGATGGTGTGTCTGGAATTTGTCCCTTCAGACGTTCAGCTGTGTCTGGAGCTTTTTCCTTCTGGGGGGTTCGCGGTCAGGAGTGAAGCTGCAGACCTTCGTGGTGAGTGTTACAGCTCTTAAAGGCAGCGTCTGGAATTGTTCGTTCTTCCCGGTGCCTTCGTGGTCTCACTGGCTTCAGGAGTGAAGCTGCAGACCTTGGCAGTGTTACAGCTCATAAAGGCAGTGTGGACCCAAAGAGTCAGCAGCAGCAAAATTTATTGCAATGAGCAAAAGAACAAACCTTCCACAGAATGAAAGAGACCCAAGCCAGTTGCTGCCGGCTAGCTCCGGCAGCCTGCTTTTATTCCCTTATCTGACCCCACCCACATCCTGCTGATTGGTCTATTTTACAGAGAGCTGATTGGTCCGTTTTGACAGAGTTCTGATTGGTGCGTTTACAATCTTTGAGCTACACAGAGTCACAGAGTGCTAGTTAGCTAGATACGGTTAGCCAGATACAGAGTACCAATTGGTGTATTCACAAACCCTGAACTAGACACAGAGTGCTGATTGGTCCATTTACAATCCTTGAGCTAGACACAGAGTCACAGAGCGCTAGTCCTCCAAGTCTCCACTAGGTTAGCTAGATACAGAGTGCTGCCTGGTACACATACAATCCTCCTGTTAGATATAAAAGTTCTCCAAGTCCCCATCTGGTTCAGGAGCCCAGCTGGCTTCACCCAGTGGATCCTGCACCTGGGCTGCAGGCGGAGCTGCCCGCCAGTCCCGAGCGGTGCCTGCATGCCTCAGCCCTTGGGCTGTTGGTGGGACCAGGTGCCACCGAGCAGGCAGCTGCGCCCGTCCGGGAGGCTCAGGCCGCGCAGGAGCCCACCGCAGGGGGAGGAGCTCAAACATGGCGGGCTGCAGGTCCCGAGCCCTGCCCCTGCCGGAAGGCAGCTAAGGCCCAGCGAGAATTTGAGTGCAGCGCCGGCGGGCCAGCACTGCGGGGGACCCGGTGCAACCTCCGCAGCTGCTTGCCGGAATTCGCACTGGCCCGCGAGCCCCGCTCGCGGTCCGGGTTTCCGCCCGCGCCTCTCCCTCCACACCTCTCTGCAAGCAGAGGGAGGCAGCTCAGGCCTCGGCCAGCCCAGAAAGGGGCTCCCACGGCCGTGGCGGGCTGAAGGGCTCCTCAAGCACAGCCAGAGGGGATGCCGAGGCCGAGGAGGCGCTGAGAGTGAGGGCTGCTAACACATTGTCACCTCTCACTTCCATCTCGTGAATGGATTCTAACCCATCCTTACATCTTGTGAATGGATTCTAACCCATCCTTCCCCAGGGCTTATTTAGGGGAGGAGGAGACACTGCCACTGCTCTCTCCTCCACACTCCAGAGAGTTTATGCAAGGACCTTATTGACCACATCTTCTCACCTACTGGAACAATCAGGGAAGTCCAGGATTGGAGAGCAACAGTGAATAAAGGCCAAGTTCAGGACTCACCGAAGAAGAGACAAGAACAAAAGAACTGTAAAAAGGGCAAATCCCTGATTCAAATGTAGTCAAAGAACATGCACTTGTATGTTCACTGAAGCACTATTAACAATAGTAAAGACGTGGGATCGATCTAGGTGCCCGTCAATGGTGAATTGAATAAGGAAGATGCGGTATACATACACCATGGAACACTGTACAGCCATCAAAAGAACAAAATCATGTCCTTTGCTGCTACAGGGATGCAAATGGAGGCCACTGTCCTAAGTGAATTAACAGAAGAACAGAAAGCTAAATACCACATATTCTCACTTATAAGTGGGAGCTAAAAGTTGGGTTCTCATGGACATGAAAATGGGAACAAACACTGGGGACTACTAGAGAAGGGAGAGGAGGAGGGCACAGACTGAAAAATAACCTATGTGGGTACAATGCTCACTTACCTGGGTAACGGGGGCCTTCATACCCCAAACCTCAGCATCACACAGTATAACCCTGGAGCAAACCTGTACACGTACCCACTGAATCTAAAATGAAAGTTGACGTTACTTTTTTTTCTTTTTAAATTTACAGAGAGACTTATTTTGCTAAGATATGGGGGAAAAGGTATGAAAAATGCTAAAAAGTATATTTTTTCTTGGATTCCATAGGCATAATTCCAGCCACCATGAACAACTGAGGAAAAGAGAAATGGATAAAATGCTGGCCTGGCCTCCAGGCTCCTCTCTACCCCATCCTCCAGGAAGCAGCTGCAGAATCTTCCTAAAACATGAGTCTGACCACGTCACCCTTTGACTCAATACCTTCAGCGGCTCTCCATCATCTGTAGAACAATGTCCTCATCCCTTCGCAAGGCATGCAAGGTTGTCTGTGACCTGGCACTGCCTACTCAATCTTTGGAATTACTTGAAGTTTTCTAAATGTTCTGTGTTCTTTCATAACTCTAAGACTTTGCAAGCACTGTTTGGTCTCCTGGGAAAAATATGACATCCACTTCTTCAATAGGTCAGGCCCTGTGACAAACGCCTGGGACAGGAGTGGGTAAGATGGTTGGGGCACCTGTCCTCAAGGAACGCAAAGAACACTGGGGGAGGCAGACATATAGGTAGGTCCCTGTGATATGAAGTGAGACAGCAGGTGAACTGAAACACGGGCATTCAGGGGAGGCTACAAAAAGTATGCTGGGGACACCAGGGGACAGTACCTCCTTCTAAAAAGGCAGGCGGCAAACTGGAGAATGACTTGGATGATACAACCCAATCAGTTTTAATTGGATTTACCTTTTTATACTGACAAAAATGATGTGGCATTAAAACACACTCATTGCATTTGAATGGACCAGCAAACCATTTCACAAAGCCTCAGTACTTTCACAGGACATTTGTAAGAAACACATTTTTCATTTTAAACATACACACGCCTTTCTAAGAGGCAGTTTATCTGAAGTTCCATCAATGAGAACTCTTAACACACCAGCCCTTCCTTTAGACAGCTGTAACGGAAAGGTAACTGACAAGAATCAGCACCCAGGGGCCATGTAGGAACCTGGGACGCCACCGGAATCATGAATGAACTAAACTGACACTCCGCTTGGTGGTTGGCGGGGGGAGGGCAGGCTGGGGATCGTGTGTGTGCATGCTTGTGCACGCACATATGTATATGAAGTCTATTTAATTGTATTTTGCTTCTCTTAAGTCTGCTTATCCTCGTATGCCATGAGGCATCTCAAATGTGCAGAACATTTAGTTAACCAAATTCTGATTCCCATACAATGATTTATTACAGCCAGTTATTTGATTTGATCTTCGGGGAACCAGGGGAGGTCCACTTCAGAGGGCATCGAAAGATTGAATCTTAAAAGTAATACGATTTAAGTAGGAAAGCCAAGAGACGGCTACAAGGAAAGCTGTTTTCAGAGAGGTGTTTACAGTAGTTTCTCTCTGATCCTTGCCACTTTCTTGCTGTTTGATTTTCGGCAAGTTCCACAGGCTTGCTGAGCCTTGGTTTTCTAATCTGCCAAATGGGAGCATTTAACAACGGTCTATGAGTTACCTATGTTGTGGGCATGGTACATGCAGTGCCTGGTGCATAGCAGGTGCCCAGTAACTGGAGTTCCCTGGAAAGAAGTTTCTATATTCTTCACTAGAAATGCAGAGGGAAAGGTATGCCCACCCCTTGCTAGTTTCCTACCAAACTGTGACATTTCAATTCATACACACTTGTAGTTCCTAGCAAAAATTTAAGTTATGTATGTTCAAGTTGCTTGACTGTAAGCTACCTGAGGACAAGAACTTTATCTGGGTCATCTATGTTTCCTACTGTCCAGCACAGAGGCCTGGAACATGACAGGTTCCATCAGCCTTATGCCTATTTCTCTTGGGGTTCCCAGGCCCATTTCACTGTAGCCCACAGAAACTGCTCAGCACAACTGTGTTGCGAGACAGAATGAGGGCTTTTGTCCATCACATCCTTAATGCCAGAAACATCCTTCCTACACCTTCACCTAGAAAACTCTTGCTTGCCTTTGCAAAAGCTGGCTCAGTGTCAGTTCCACTGGGAAGTGCTGGAGTACAAATGACCATTGAATGGCACTGAACTGTACTGACATGCCGACCTTTCTCTTTGTGCTTATGGCTGAGAACAGGTACCTTTTTCACCATGCATCCTGCCCTGGGTTTGTTCAAATAATCACCATGACCTATAATACTAATTTGTCCATTTCCATTTCACCACACAGGTCTTCCTAATGCACCAACACTAATGTATCGGAATTTGGAGTGGTTAAAATAATGCAGATCTGACATCAGAGAAATGTAGGTTTCAGTCCTAGTTCCACCACTTACTGGCTGTGTGGCCTTGGGCAGGTCATTTTTAGTTAGCTGATGCTCAATTTTGTCATTTTTAAAATTGAGGATAATAACACTATGTACTTCATAGAGCTGAAGATGTAATGAAATAAGAGGGAGTAATCTGTTGCTTGCAACCACAAAATTCTAGCTGATACAGAAACTGGTACCAGAGTAGGGTAATGAGCGTTGAGCCAGTGAAAACAAGAGAGATCTACTACAGCTTAGGTAACCTAGCCCACAGAATGCTAGAATGTCAGCTCTTATTATTGTTGTTATTATTATGAATTCTCTAGGACTAGAGTCCGTACTGTGCCAGGAGTAGGATACAGCAAGGATCTCTAACTCCCAGAACTTTGGGATTGGGTCAGTTTGGATTTCAGCCCCAAGGTGAGATTGAGCTTGAAGGACAGTTGATACTGTCACCAAGCATCTCATTCTCCTTGGGCAGCCTGCCACGTTCACTAGCCTGTATGTATTGGAACAAGGTCAAAATGCATTGCAACACAGACAGGAAGTCATACATGCCATGGAAAAACACACACTGTGGCTTCTGCAGCAGAGAGATAGATTCTGGAGGATCAGGACAGGCTGCGTCCAGTATACTCTTTACTCGCAGATTTCCAAGGTTGCTTGTTTATCTCAGAGGGCTGAGGAGAAATTTAAAAAGGATTTTTAAACAGATTTTTTCTTTTTAAACAGAGGGCACAGGGTTTGAAGTAACTTGACAGTTTCTAGGCAAAGAAAACTTCAGAAATGATTTAAATGAGAAGTTATCATATAGATCATCAGTTTTTAAACTGCATCTGGGGGAACCCCAGGTTGGGGCTGGGCAGCTGGGGCCTCAAGACACCTCGGGTGAGGTTTCTTTACCGAGGATTCACTTCCACCTATATTGGGTGAAATTTCAATTGAGCAAAAATGCTTTAGTAGCCTAAAAACAAATGTTCAAAAATGATTTTAAAAACCCGAGAAGAAAACCTAGGTAATACCATTCAGGACATAGGCATGGGCAAGGACTTCATGTCTAAAACACCAAAAGCAATGGCAACAAAAGCCAAAACTGACAAATGGGATCTAATTAAACTAAAGAGCTTCTGCACAGCAAAAGAAACTACCATCAGAGTGAACAGGCAATATACAGAATGGGAGAAAATTTCTGCAATCTACTCACCTGACAAAGGGCTAATATCTACAACCTACAAAGAACTCAATCAAATTTACAAGAAAAAAACAACCCCATCAAAAAGTGGGCAAAGGATATGAATAGACACTTCTCAAAAGAAGACATTCATACAGCCAACAGACACATGAAAAAATGCTCATCATCACTGGCCATCAGAGAAATGCAAATCAAAACCACAATGAGACACCATCTCACACCAGTTAGAATGGCAATCATTAAGAAGTCAGGAAACAACAGGTGCTTGAGAGGATGTGGAGAAATAGGAACACTTTTACACTGTTGGTGGGACTGTAAACTAGTTCAACCATTGTGGAAAACAGTGTAGCGATTCCTCAAGGATCTAGAACTAGAAATACCATTTGACCCAGCCATCCCATTACTGGGGATATACCCAAAGGATTATAAGTCATGCTGCTATAAAGACACATGCACATGTATGTTTATTGTGGCACTATTCATAATAGCAAAGACTTGGAATCAACCCAAATGTCCATCAGTGACAGACTGGATTAAGAAATGTGGCACATATACACCATGGAATACTATGCAGCCATAAAAAAGGATGAGTTCGTGTCCTTTGTAGGGACATGGATGCAGCTGGAAACCATCATTCTCAGCAAACCATCGCAAGAACAGAAAACCAAATACTGCATGTTCTCACTCATAGGTGGGAATTGAACAATGAGATCACTTGGACACAGGAAGGGGAACATCACACACCGGGTCCTATTGTGGGGAGGAGGGGAGGGATAGCATTAGGAGATATACCTAATGTAAATGACGAGTTAATGGGTGCAGCACACCAACATGGCACATGTATACATATGTAACAAACCTGCACGTTGTGCACACGTACCCTAGAACTTAAAGTATAATAATAACAATAATAAAAGAATATCCAAATAAATTATAAAAAAATGGCCAATTTAACTTCCAGTTCTCTTTTGGGAGAGAAAATAGGCTGGCGTCTTACTCAATAGCAGAACTGGCTGAGCTCTGCCCTCACTAACTGCCCAATCTTGGGCAGATGACAATTTTTCTGAACAGCACTGTTGCCTTTATAATAACAGGAATCGCAATATGACATGCCTTGTGGAGTTGTTTTGGGGTTAGAAGGAATGATGTCAGGTTAAGCTGTTAGCATGGGTACCTGGTGTACAGTAAACAGTAAGTATTAGCTGTGTTACTCTTGCAGCTGTGAATTAAATTTCTTTTCTTTTTCCCTCCTTCCTTCCCTCCTCTCTCCCTTTTTTCTCTCTCTCTCTTCCGTTTCTCTTTCCTTTTCCTTTCTCCTTTTCTTTCCTTCCTCTTCCTGCATCCTGCCTACTCAATCTTTGGAATTACTTGAAGTTTTCTAAATGTTCTGGGCTTTTTCATAACTCTACGATTCTGCAAGCTCTATCAGCTTTCCTAGTAAATATCATTTTCCACTTCTTCAGCAAGTCAGACCCTGCCATAAGCATTTGCTGAGCATCTTCCTGTGTGCCAAAGACTGAGTTCATTTCTTTTTTTTTTTTTTTTGAGATGGAGTCTTGCTCTTGTCACCCAAGCCGGAGTGCAGTGGCGGGATGTCGGCTCACTGCAACCTCTGCTTCCCAGGTTCAAATGATTATCCTGCCTCAGCCTCCTGAGTAGCTGAGATGACAAGTGTCTGCCACCACGTCTGGCTAATTTTTGTACTTTTTAGTAGAGACGGGGTTTTGCCATGTTGGCCAGGCTGGTCTCAAACTCCTGACCTCAGGTGATCCACCTGCCTCGGTCTCCCAAAGTGCTGGGATAACAGGTGTGAGCCACCACACCTGGCCAACTGCGTTCACTTCTGACTTGAGACATGAATTCTGCTTTTTCGACAGCTGGGTATCACTTTGAGTTGTGCGGGCTCATTTCAATGAGGACATTTAAGCCTGGGTTTTATCTGACTCTACGTGAGCTCACACCTCCTGCTTCTTGGGTAAAAGCTATTCATTTACAAGTATTTATTTCTTTTCCCAGAGAGGAATGTACTCAGCGGCAATACCTTAGTCCTACTTCTAATGTGTTCCTATGGTGACCGATACAGTGTTTTACTAACAACAACAAAAATCCAAATTAGTAACAAATGTCATCTGGGATCTGACCACATAAACCCTGCCAGGAAGATGCTGATATAAGTTCATTGCTTGCTGATGAATTCTTTTCAGTGCCAGGTCTCTGAGTATTTAAATGGCTGCATGGTAAAAACAGGATCATAGTATAAATTATCAAACAGGACGTGTGGTAGATGAAGGCAGATTTGTGCACACCACACTATCTCCACGTACTCATTCAGCAAACATTTATGTGACACCTGCTATGAGTCAGATGCTGTTTCAGATGCTGAAGAAACAGCAAAGATGAAGACCAAATCCTTGTGAGAAAGGAGCTTTGGTGTTCCGAGGCATCCACGTACATCCTGGATTAGCTTCCCTGTATGCATTAAGAGCGTAGTCACGTACCACCCTTGCTAGAATCAAGAACACAGGCACTCTGCCCACTTCCTGTGTTTTGTGGCTCAAATGATGAACCTCAGTTGAGCAAGGCTTGGCTAGCACAATGTCTGGCATATTATAGTTGCTCAATGCACACAGGGACAAAGGTTGAATGCAATCTCTAAGTCTGTGCCAGGTTCCTGGTATGGAATTCACAAACTCAGACAGAATTCCTTTCATGCTAAGGCAGACACATCAGCAGGTCCCGCTGAGATAAGCCCGACTGAACGATAGCTTGATGTGCCACTGTTCTGCAGAAACATCATTCAGCAAAAGGTGAAGTAGGTTTAAAGCTCATCTCCACTCCTTGGTCCTTGCAGTACCACCTTGCAGGTTTCTTTATCCTTCTGAGCCTCTGTTTCCTTGTCTGAGTCGTGCAAAGATTTGATGAGACCATGGGTGTGGAAGACTCAATCCAGTGCCTGCCACATAGTAATCGCTTGATTATCTGGTAGCCCTTGTTTTGTATTTGGCTCTGAGTGAGGCAGAAGGATGGCAGGCTTCCCCAGGCTGCAATGTGCAGTCATCAAAAGTTTTCCCAGGGAAGCTGTGGTCCTTGGGATGTTGTTGATGGACCCAAGAGTTAGAGACCAAACCAAGAGCAACCTCTCTGTGGTTGGTTCCCTGGCTGGCTCTCCAGAGCGTGGCCAAAACAAACAAACAAAAAACCCAACCAACCAAACAAAAAACAAAAGAAAGATATTCATCTAAAGAAGCTGAAATCCCTCTCTTTTTCTACTTTATCTTATTACGTCTTCCCATTTTCTCCTAAGTAGCTGAACCACATATGTTAAGAGTCATTGTAATACTGAAAGGAATGGAAAACAGGTGTTCAAACAAAACTTGTACATGCTATTCATGGCAGCACTATTCACAATAGCCCAAAGTAGAAAGAGCCCAAATGTCCATCACCTGCTGAATGGATAAGCCAAATGAGGTCTATCCAGACAATGGGATATTAGTCAGCCACAGAAAGAGATGAAGTACTGATACAAGCTACAATGCAGATGAACCTTGAAAACATTATGCTAAGTGAAAGAAGCCAGATGTGAAATACCCACGTGTTGTATGATTCCATTTATATGAAATATTCAGAGTTGGCAAACCCACAGAAACAGAAAGCAGACTGGGGGTTGCCAGGAGTTGGGGGTCAGAGGGGAATGAGGAGTGACTGCTTAATGGGTACAGGTTTTCCTTCTGGGGTGACTAAAATATCTGTAACTAGATAGTGATGATGGTCATACACCATTGCGAATGTATTAAGTGCCACTAATTTCAATTGTATATTATTTTTGGCATATTAAATATAACTTGTTTTTTGAGAAGAAGCCTCACTCTGTTGCCCAGGGTAGAGTACAGTGGCGCGATCTCCTCTCACTGCAACCTTCACCTCCCGGGTTCAAGTGATTCTCCTGCCTCAGACTCTCAAGTCGCTGGGATTACAGGCATGTGCCACCAAATCTGGATAATTTTTGTATTTTTAGTAGAGTCAGGCTTTCACCATGTTGGCCAGGCCGGTCTCGAATTCCTGACCTCAACTAACCCGCCCTCCTTGGCCTCCCAAAGTGCTGGGATTACAGGCACACACCACCGCGTCCGGCTAACATATTTTAATGTTATTATTTATGTTTTTATTTTTATGCCACAATAAAAATATGCCAGTTGAACCCCAAAATTTCAAACTGAGAAATAAAACAACAGCTACAACAATAACCATGTTTGGTGTATCATCCCTATTTTATATACGCTATCCACCTAATCCTCACAGTTCCCCTAAAATAAGCAGCAGTAGCTCCATTTTACAATGGAACAAACTTCTGAAAATTGGATAACTTGTCTAATAATCATGACGATAATAACAATAATAAGTATAGGGTATAATAGTTACTTGCTGAAGCACCTGTTATATATCAGCTCAGTTTGCCTTCCCAACATCATCATGATGTACATATTATCATTATCACCCATGTTACAGAGGAAGGTGAACAGAGATGTTAAGGGACTTGTCCTAGGTTAGACAGCCCACAGGTAACGGAAACAGGGATCTGCACCCAGACCATCTGACCTCAGAGTCCACACGCATCACCACTGGAGCCCACAGGATACCAGGCGTGGTCATGGAACCGGGAAGGAATGTGGACACCTGCAGAACTTACCTCCCCGTCCTCTCTCATGGAAAATGGGAACAGACTAGGTATCTGCTCCATGACATCAAGGGACTGCATGGGATCCAGACCTTCTGCCAGGCTGCGTGGAAGCCAGACAGGTGTGATGTGTGAATGTTCCTCTGGCCTGCCAGGCTCCCAGACACAGATCCTTGATATTTGTGCAGGCACCTCCAGTTTACATGCAGAAGCAGCTGAGCCAACCTTAGGATTCATGAGAACCTACCACGGCTCATTGTCCTTTTGAAATAAACTCTCCAGCTCTTTGGAATGTTTTCCATTTTCATGGTGGTAAAATCTGAAAATGCCTCTAGGTGAAAAGACGTTAAGTCAAGACAAAACCCCTCCACTGGTCCTCAATCTAGGAGTAAGCCCAGAGATGTTTTTAATAAATGGGGAATGTAGGCCGGGCGTGGTGGCTCAAGTCTGTAATCCCAGCACTTTGGGAGGCCGAGGCGGGTGGATCACGAGGTCAGGGGATCCAGACCATCCTGGCTAACATGGTGAAACCCCGTCTCTACTAAAAATACAAAAAACTGGCCGGGCGTGGTGGTGGGCGCCTGTAGTCCCAGCCACTCGGAGGCTGAGGTGGGAGAATGGCATGAACCCGGGAGGTGGCGCTTGCAGTGAGCTGAGATCGTGCCACTGCACTCCAGCCTGGGCGACACAGCGAGACTCCGTCTCAAAAAAAAAAAAAAATAAATAAAATAAATAAATAAATAAATAAATAAATAAATAAATGGGGAATGCAAAAAAAATGCAATAAAATACCAGTGACTCTCATGGCACTTAGGAATAAAGGACCACAGTCACTGCAGCCACAGCAGTGTTACATGGAACAAACACTGAGCGCTCATTTGCTCCTTCATGCCTTACTTCACTAAGTACTGACTGAGCTCTCACTATGTGCCAGGCACTGTGCCAGGAATAAAAGACACGGTGGTGAGCAAAACAGGTGTCACCTCTCCACCTGTGGAACTGTCACCTGGGCAGCTTGGGTCACCATCACTGTCATCGTTTCTCGACCAGTTTCTCTGGGTCAGGCAAGGTGCTGTACATTTCATAGCTTAATCCTTACAGTAAAGGCTGAGGCGGGTAACTGATGGTTCCCATTTTACAGATGAGAAAACTGAGGCAGAGATACGTTGAGCAACACGCCCAAGGTCACGTGGCCAGTAAACAGAACAGCTGGAAATTGAACTCAGGCTCTGCTGCCTCCTCAAATGCACACTTTCAACCGCTTTGCTATACTGGCCTGATGGCCTGAGCCTTGGAAAATTCCTGCCGAATAGCAGGAGGAGGTTTGTAGGTCCAGTTCCAGATCCAGCTTACAGCGTCTCTCCAGGAAACCCAGGGCCACGAAGCCTAAGAATAAGGTATGCTGCAGGAAAGCTCAACACCAAGAGAAAATAATAGCAACAAAGCAACAGGAGGCATTTAGCCTGGTGCAAAGTAATTACCTGAGCTATAATGTACATATCCACTAGCCGGAAATACTAGCTATCATATGTTTCCCCTCTTCCAGCAGGCTGGTACAGTCTTCCACTTTTTTTTTTTTTTAAATCTTTCTTTTTCCCACTGCCAAGCAACTGATTATAAACTGAAGCAATCTCATCACGGCATTTTCTAATAGGAAACTTTTCAAAGGCTGCCCATTGCTTATAGGATAAACTTGGACTCCTTAACCTGGCTCTCAGGGTCTGGCCCCCACCTGCCTCTCTGGCCTTTTCTATTGGCGTATCCCTTTGCCACATCCTGTCCACGTAAGCCTCTTTTCATTTACTGCAGAAGCCATGCTCTCTCCTGCCTCTCTGCATACAGCCCCTTCTCCTTGCAATGTTCACTGTCCCTTTTTTTCACCCAGTTAATTCCTCCTCTTCTTTCAACTCTCAGGAAACCACTGGGCAGAGGGCACTCCAGCTTGCTGCCCATCTCCTTCCTAGTTTTACCTAAAAGGAGGGGGGAACTGACGGTAGGATTACTTAGTGCCAGTGAGATTGCTTGAGACATGGTTATGGGATGGGTGCTTCTCCAGGGATGCTTTCCCTGGTCTTTTAGAAGAGAAGGGTTATATGCATGTCTGTTTCCTGCATTATAGGCATGTAAATTTCTTTCCTGACAATGTCATGATGATGCCATTATTTAACGGCTTAATCTGTATACTCCTCAAAGGCAGCGATGTTAATGGTTCTATTGGTGTCTGTAACCCCAGGTCCTGGCAAATGTCTGGCACACAGTAGGTTTCCAAGAAGCATCTGTGGACTGACTAGAATGTATGAATGAATGAACAAATTCACAGCGAGGCCCTACAGCTGATAGTTCATTAAAATGTATTTTGTGGCCATCACCTTGGTTAAAAATCTCTCTCTTCCTGAATTAACATTGCAACCTGAGACGGACTTCCAAGATAAATTACAGGAGGGGAGCCCAGACACATCTAGGCAGTGAGTCAGTAGAAAACTAGACACACAAGAGCAACTGGATTTATAGAAAGTACTAGAGGAACACATGTCCAGTCACTCTGGGAAATCTCTGAGAATTAGCTGGCATTAAGGCATTAGTCAGCAACTTGCCTGGTCCACCAAGGAAAGATAAACGAGCCCTGGGTTCTAGTGGGGGAGCAGAAACCTGGGGTAAGTGCTGAAATCAATGAGTCTCAGCATTCAATGACATTAACCTTTTTGACTCAGATTGAGGAAGGCGGTGCAGGGTGAATTAGTGCTAATGAGGACCAGGTATTTATCCTGGGTTTAGGCAGAGAAGGCTGGGTGGTAAGAAAACACAGTATGCTCTGGCTTGCAGGAACTCTGCGGGGCTGGATAGCCATGGAGGATTGTCTGTGTGCAAACTGCCTGTCTCCTCTCAGCCGCCCCTGGTCAGGCAACACTGATGGGTGAGCTGTGTTTCATGTGCTCCTTGTCAGCTCAAGGTCAGAAATGGCACATGAAGTAGGTTAGGAGAACATAAAATAAAAGGAGCCTGCTGTTTAATAAGAGGTTCAGCTACCTGGGACTGGGTGGAAATCCAGGTCAAGGCCTAGGGGAGGTAGACCAGAAGGCCTTGGGGATCTCCATCACTCATTCTCTATCCAGGGTCCTGAAGTCTGAAGCACGTGTGATTCAGATTCAACCCCATCTGGGTTGACAGAATCGTCCAAGATAATGAAGCAAAGGCCATGCCTAGGAAGATGGGTGAGTGGTTTGGCACTAAATTTGAAAGGGTTGAGATATATG
The DNA here is from genome assembly GCF_003255815.1 of Theropithecus gelada. Classification (NCBI taxonomy): domain Eukaryota; kingdom Metazoa; phylum Chordata; class Mammalia; order Primates; family Cercopithecidae; genus Theropithecus; species Theropithecus gelada. Next base: position 65,621,470 of record NC_037688.1, read on the forward strand.
TGTTCTGGGCAAGGCCATGATCTCAAACACGGCAGATCTGGCAGAATGATCAAGGGCAAACTATTGCCTGCCACCTGCTTTTATAAAGAAAATTTTACTGGAACACAGTCATGTCCGTTCATTTACATACTGTCTATGGCTGCCTTAGTGTTACAATGGCAGAGTTTCATTATCCTCAGAGACTATATATATACCATAAAACCTAAAATATTTACTATCTGACCTTTTATTGAAAACTTTGAGGCTGGGCGAGGTGGCTCATGCCTGTAATCCCAGCACTTTGCGAGTTCGAGGCAGGCAAATGGCTTGAGTGCAGAAGTTTGAGACTAGCCTGGGCAACATGGCAAAATCCCATGTCTACAAAAATACAAAAATTAGCCAGGTGTAGTGACATGAGCCTGTAATCCCAGCTACTCAGGAGGCTGAGATGGGAGGACCACTTGAGCCCGGGAGGTCGAGGCTTCAGTGACCTGTGATTGTGCCATTGCACTCCAGCCAGCGTGACAGAACGAGACCCTGTCTCAAAAAAAAAGTTTGTTGTATGAATGGAGCTGGAGGCTTTTATCCTACGTGAATTAACAAAGGAAGGGAAAACCAAACACCACATATTCTCACTTGTAAGTGGGAGCTAAACATTGAGTACACATGGAAACAAAGAAGGGAACAGCAGACACCAGGGTCTCCTTGAGGAGGCAGGGAGGGGGTGAGGATGAAAAACTACCTATCAGGTATTCTGTTTATCACCGGAATGAAATAATCTGTACACCAAACCCCCAGGACACACAATTTACCTATGTAACAAACCTGCACATGTACTCCTGAACCTCAAATAAAAGCTAGAAAAGAAGTTCGTTGATCCCTCACCTGATAACTCTCTTTTTTGGGTCATTCACAATCTTCCTCATAACTTTCTGGCATATCCATCTCATCGAAGTGTCTTCCTGACTGCCCCCCGCAATCCTCTTTCCATGCAGTAGCTTTCCTGGTACTCATTTCTATCTGATATATGACCCGCTACTGTCTCTTTCTCTAAATAGCATGGAGGGCGCACAACAGTGCTTGCTTTCTTTACTGCTGTATTCCCAACCCTCAGCAGAAATGGCTGGAGTACAGCAGGCACTCAATAAGTACTTGTCAAATGACTGAAGAGCCACTTACCCCTTGTATTGTTGCCTTGTTAATATTTTCTCATTTAAATCAACTTTTTAAGGAAACTTCAGCTTCCAAAATCTGGGCTGAACATGTTCCTATTCCCCTCTACGTGTTAATATAGATAAACATGGACATTTTTGAAGACTCGCCTGCATTTCTCTTTAAATTACTTGCATACCGCAAGCGGCCCACGGGCCTACTTGGGAAGCCCTGACTCGTTGTTAAGGGCATGGGTGGGTTTAAGCTCCACTGAGCTCCACTTCTGGGTAGCTGAGCATCTGCTCAAGTCCCTTCTCTTGCAAATGGGGACAATGAAGGTACCATCTCACCAGATGGCTGACAGATTAAAGGAGACCATGGGAGAAGCACTTAGCACCTGCACGAACTCAGTGGCAGGGAATCCTCAGGGGTGGGGCCATCTCCCAGTCGCTCAGTTCACGACAAAGCAGTGCCCCCTCGGTACTGCAGCCATCGCTGTCATGAAGCCTGTCTGAGACACTGCACCAGCTCCTGAACGGTTCCACCACAACCCGGCAAAGCAATTTGGATTAATGGGACTATTTAGCTGTAGGTGTCCAGAGAATGCATTGTTTAAAGTAACTTGTTAAAAACTTCCCCAGGGTGGCAAACTTTTAAACAAAGATTGACTCTGTAATCAAAAATTGCTTCTGCTTGGCCTTAAACCAGATTCCAGTATCCCGAAGAGCTCGATTAGACTGAGAAAGGGTGGCAATGTTTGTGCCCCTGGCTCGGTTTGCCAAGTAATGTTGACTGATGAATACGATTAAATTGCACCGAGGAGAATCCCTCCCTGGAGGAGAAAGGACACAGGACGGTTGGTGGCTTTTAGGGGCACAGTTTTCATTCCTTCTCCGTAAGAGAACCACCACCAGTGTGGGATTCCCCTTCATCCCCCACCACAGGTAAACTGGTCAGTACTACTAAATGGCCTTCCCCTTCCCATTCTCCACTTTGGGATTAACTGGTTTTACAGGCAGTGGGCCGAGACCAGAATCCAAGTTCTAGAGATACTCAATCTGACCTGCATGGGCCTGCTCCACCCAAGCTGGGTGGGAGTGGGAGGAGGCAGCAGGGGAGACTCAGGAACCACGAAAACTTGCTTTCTGCGTTGGCTTTTGTTCCACGATGATTCCCTCGGAAGCTGACCTGCCCAGATGTCCAAATCACTTTCTGACATTGCCTGGGGCTACCAGGGGAGGGCCAGAGGCACCACACTGGAGCCTGGGGATGGAGTGAGGGTCGGTGAGGTTGGAAATTGGAAGGAAGTTTCTCACTTGAAATTTCAGGTGGATTACAGTTGCATTCAAAAAGCAACTAGAGAAATGGACTTGATTTTCCAAAGTAAGTGGAGAAATGGACTTGAGAAATGGAATATGCTGTTTCACCTCACTGGGGTACAGAAGGCAAATAAACACAAGGGCTTCAAAGAGCCTTGCAGCAGGGAGGGAACATGGGGGCCCGAGTACAGGCAAAGATGGCTAAGCTCAAGGTAACCACCTTCCTCATTCTCATCAGGAACAGACTTCCTCAAAGGCAGGTGCCCCGTGTCCCATCTGCATTTCTGTATTAGTACAAGGTATAGAGACATATAAGAGGAAGAAAGGAGGAGAGGAACACAAAAGGCCAGACCATGTTTTTGTCCAGAATTAATGACTACACAGGATTATTAATGATCACTGTCATCATTACCATTATCATCAATTTCCTTGTTAAAAAATTGCCCAATTCTGGATGAGGTCCTGTGTTCCACTATCTCTCATGTTTCTAACAATCCTATGAGGAAAGTACTCTGGGGAGGGCACTCCAGCCTGCTACCCATAGCAGACTCTCCTCTGCCCATCTCTCTCCTGCATTTACCTAAAGGAAGGAGGAACTGAGGGTAAGATTACTTAGTGCTGGAGAGATTGCTTGAGACATGGTTACTAGTGGGCTAGATAACTGTTCTGTGAAACCCTTCCTCCCCCTACAAGGAGTCGCACTTCCTCTTCTTCTTTTTTTTAAATGTTTTTTGCCTCAGGTCTGGGTTGTACTTAAGCCTCTTGGGGCCAAGACCAGTTACACCAACCACTTGCTGCAATGGGGTGGGCCCAGTAAGGTCTCCCTGGTGACCTTCTCTCCTCGCTTTGCACCCATCAGCATGACTGAGCATCCTGGTCCCAATGTTTTGATGGTAAGAAGGTGGAGAGGAGGTCACATGGAGGTGCCAGACCTGAGCCACCATGCTCTGATCCAGCTGTCATCAGAGACCTTGAAATATGCTAAGCTGTGCCTGGAGTCCCACTTGGCTATTCTTCCTTTTACAGCTCCCTGATGGGTAACATGGTCATCCCCTCCTACAGGTGAGAAAATGGAGACTCACAAAAGTTGGATTTGTTGCTTGAGAGCATACAGCTCTCATACAGGGGGTGAAGACAGGTACCTTGGTCTGCGCAGGCTGCCATAACAAGACACCATAACTGGGTGGGTTAAACAACAGAGATTTATTTTCTCATGGTTCTGGAGACCGGGAAGTCCAAAGTGCCTGACAATTTGATTCTGGTGAAGGCTCTCTTCCTGGCTTGCAGAAGGCCACCTTCTTGCTCTGTCCTTACATGGCAAAGAAAGAGAGAGCGAGCTCTCTGGTATCTGTTATAAAGAAGGACAGTACTTCTATAGGATCAAGGCTCCATGCTCATGATCTCATTTAACCTTAATTACCTCCTTATAGGCCCTATCTCCAAGTACAGGGGTTAGAGCTTCAACATATAAATTTTAGTGGGGCATGGTTCAACTTATAGCAACAGAATTCAAATCCAGGTCAGGCTGACACTGCGTGACCTCTTCTACATTGTAGTGGAATGACGTGATGGTGTAGAATACGCCAGCATTGCTTTGATTTTGCTTTGAAAGAATTAGGCATATGTGGGGGGTTTGGGGAGGGACAGATGCCATTCCTTTCTAATTATGCTTGCATTAGGCTAATATTTAAATGAATGAGAATTCCAGATAGCCAGTTAGTGGAGAGATATGGAGAGTCTGAGGTCCAATGGGAACAGGATTACAAAGGAATTTGAAGGCTGGGGTTGTCCTCGCTAATGCAGGACAGATGGTTCCTAGGTCTATACTTAGAGCACACAGTCAGTAAAGCTTGGATCTTCCATTAATCAGAGAAAGAAAGAGGCCATCTGGAGATGGATCTACACTGGCTTGGGCAGCCACGTCATACCACTGGCATCCTTGGGTGACTGGTTTTCCCTCCCTGGGGTCAACCACTTACACAACACACTGCATAAAGCATGGTGAACTTCAAGGTCAGCTGAGCCTGCATTCAAATCCCAGCTTGGCCATGATCAAGTCATGTGATACTGGGCAAGTCACTTGAACACTCTGAGAGCTGGTGCTGTTCTATATGTCATCTTACCGGGAGGCCATGGGGACTAAAGCAGAAAGTGGGGGCAATGTGGCAGTTGGCTAAACATGAGGTGACTCTGGATCTCAGGTTCTGATGTACCCTGCTCATCTCTTGATACCTGGATTCTCATCCAGATACAGAAACCAAGGCTTTAGATGGGGGAGAAACGAGTGGGAGAGCTTCACAGGTGATTTTATGAAGCGGTGAAATTATGACCTGTTGGCAAAAATCTCGGGTCCTTTCCTCTCTGCCCCTACTCCCCGCGATGAAGGAATCATGCATTTAAATCCTGGCTCCAATCCCCACCAGTTGTGAGACACTGGGAAAATTCCTTTACTTCTCACAGCCTTGGTTTCTTCATCTGCAAAGTGGGATGCAGTAACACTATCTACCTTCTGGGATTGTTGTGAGAATTACATGAGATAATGCATAGAAATCGCTTGGCCTAGAATCGCATGCACAGTAAGAGGTCAAGAAACATCGGCGAATATGATTAGTTACTGGAGTATGGCAGGTCTTAAAAGGCTTCCCCAGGCATCTACTTTACGTGGCTACTATTGGCCATGCTGGACAATGACCCAGGGTGGGAGCAAGGGAGAGAAAATACTTGAATGATAATAAGAATAATCCACGGAGTCTGTATGCCTAACGATCGGACCTTAATCCTGTCGTTTGCGTCCTGTACTCAGCCAAATCTTTGCCCTCATCAATTTTTAAAAGGGTAGAAACGCTCTTCCCTCATCCCACTTTTAACACATGTGGTTCCTCCAGAATGCCCTTGAAAAGAATCTTCACTTGCAGTTAGATGTAAGGAACAGGCAAGGGAAGAATAATAGACTCTACAATAAAGACCACCCACATTGTAGACCACCCTGGGCTCGCATCCAAATTCCCAGGATGCACTTGGAGCATCCCAGCATGGATAACGTCCATACTTTTGGCCACTGGAGAAAAAGTCACATAAAAGATGTTTTTTTTTTGCCAATAAGCAAAAACGCTCAATGCACTGGGCAGGAAGATGCCAGGGTTGGAAACGTCCCATCCACAGACACAAAGAAAGCCACTGCCAAGAGGAAGGAGAATTGTGAGATCTGGAGAGGGAGGGATTCGGAAGAAAACACATCACGCAAAATTCATTGTGTGGTCAATCTGGGATCTGGTGAGAATAGCAAATTGGCAGAGGAAAGAGATCACATTTATTTCTGTACTGTTTAGCCTGGACTCTCTTTTCTTTTAGGAACAGTAATATAATTCTCTCTAGTGGAAGTGTTTGTACCCCATGGCATCAGTGTAAGGTTCATGAGGGCAGAGTTTTAATTTAAATTAAAATCACATCAAATTTTACACTTAGTTCCTCAGTCCCACAAGGCACGTTTCGAGCTGTCAATGGCCACATGTGGCTAACGGCTACCTTACTGGATGGTACTTGTAGAACATTTCTATCACCCAGAAAGTTTCACTGGACATTGCTGGTCTAGAGCATTGCCTAATATCTAGCAGAATCTCAATAAGCATTTATTTAATGAATGAATGGCCAAAGTGCTCTATTCTCTGCTAGTTAAAGAACGGATACACGACTCAAGAGAGAACTATCACATTATTTTTCCCCAGGACTTGGAATCTTTTTTTTTTTTTTTTTTTTTTCAGTTGTGAAATAACGAGAAAACAAATAAAACAGCAAGCAAACAAACAATACAGCTAAAAGTTACCTAAGCCAAATGATGACATCCTGTGGGTGAAGCAGTCACATCAATTCTTGTCCTCCATCACATCCTTCCCAGAAGGTCCTAAGCCCACAGACCAGTCTCGGCTTTCTGCAGAACCTTAGTTTTCATGAGAACTCCGAGAACTTTAGGCTCACTCTGCTTGTCCAGCAGATGCTCTAGGTCACTCCTGGCCTTAAGAAAGCTTAAAGAGCTGTCCAGTCTAAAATACAGCTCAGGAGACCCGGGACAACTGGCAAGAGGGAAGCAAACTGCATTTCTGCAAAAGCAGGAGTGTGTGCTCCATCAGCCTGAAAAATAACAGGGCTGAGGATGTGTTTATTTTGCGACTAGAGGCAAGCAAAACTGTTAATGGCAAAATTACTGGCATGTTTTTCCAGTCTCCTTGTGAACAACAGTCTAAGTAGATACACCCTTTCAGACTCACACATTATCTGGGTGGAGCTTTTGTTGGTTGGTTTCGAACCCAGGAACTCTGGGGTCTCAAGAAGCAGAGTGTGTATCTCTGAATATCCCAAAGAACAAAAGCGATTTGGTTACTGAGAAAGCAGAATTCAGGGGAGATGGTCACACCCAAACATCTGAGTGTTGGGCCACCAAATATGCTTTCCCAAGAAGTACTGAGACTAACATTTTCTAACACAGCATATAGCTTTTATTTATTTCTCTAACTATGTGACAGATTTCTCTCTCTCTCCCTGGACCAGTGGATTTCAATTCTCACTAGTACAATCACCTGCAGGGTGCGGGACGCTTTAAAAATACACAGATTCTTGGCTGGGCGCAATGGTTCACATCTGTAATCCCAGCACTTTGGGAGGCTGAGGTGGGCAGATCACTTGAGGTCAGGAGTTTGAGGCCAGCTTGGACAACAGGGTGAAACCTCGTCTCTACTAAAAATACAAAAATTAGCCAGATGTGATGGAGAGTGCCTATAACCCCAGCTACTTGGGAGGCTGAGGAAGGAGAATTGCTTGAACTGAGAGGTGGAAGTTGCAATGAGCAGAGATTGCACCACACTCCTGCCTGGGTGACAGGGTGAAAAGAGAGAGTGAAAAGACAGAGAGAGAGAGAGAGTGAAAAGACAGAGAGAGAGAGAGAGTGAAAAGACAGAGAGAGAGAGAGAGTGAAAACACAGAGAGAGAGAGTAAAGAGAGAGAGTGAAAAGAGAGAGAGTAAAGAGAGAGAAGGAGAGAGAGAAATTGATTCTTGGTGTCCCATGGCTATCACAAGGATAACCCTCACTGTGTGCTAAGCACTTTACATATATGGACTCACTTAACCCTCAAAGCAACCCTATGGGGTGGTGCCATTATTATGCCCATTTTACAGGTGAAGTAACTGAGGCACAGGGACTGGTGTATCCAACTTCACACAGCTAGTAAATAAAGAAGCTGCAATTTGGACCCCGGTGGACTGGCTCCAGCCATCACCCTTGACCACCACGATGAGGGCAGGGCTAGATATGTTTTTCCTCACCTTTGAGTACTTGCTGCTTAGCACAGTGTCCAACACATAGTAGGTGCTCAATAAATATTTTTTTGGGTGAATGGGTAAAGTCAGAAGGAGCCCCAACTCCTGACCTCATCTGTGGGAGTACAGAAGTATCTTCACTGGGCTGACCTAAGCACTTTCCTCCCCAGAGCACCCCAAGATTGTCATCAGAAGGGGCTTGGTGTTGAGAGAAGGGAGAAGGGAAAAAGGGAAGCTTGGACCTCACACTCTACTCCTCCACATTTCCATCTTCAACCTGAATCTTCCCCGGACAATGAGAATCACTGGGAGTTCCTTTCCCGTTCAGCTGAGGTCCAGGGGCTAGCGTGGGTAGAGAAGATCCAGTGTGAATGGAAAAGGCCATCAGGCCAATATGCTCAGATCTACAATCCCTCATGGCCAAGAAGTCATCACGGCTTAACAAGAGTCCTCCAGCACCACTGCTGGGCAGAGTCGCATATGATGGAGCTGCATCTTCTTAAACCAGATGAGGTCCTCAATTCAGGGCATACAGCACAGATACAACATGGCCAGGAGACAGGGGCTTTGGGAAGCTCTTCAGAATGATGAGTATATTGACTGACAATTGGACAAAGATTGTGGTACAAGTATATCAACATGATAGAATATCAGTCATAAAAAGGAATGAAGCGCTGCTACATGCTACGACGCAGAGGAACCTCAAAAATATTAAGCTAAGTGAAAGAAGCAGGTCAGCAAATGTCATATACTATGTAACGGCATTTATATAAAATGTCTAGAATAGGCTGGGCGCAGCGGCTCACGCCTGTAATCTCAGCACTTTGGGAGGCCGAGGCGGGTAGATCACATGAGGTCAGGAGTTCGAGACCAGACTGACCAACACAGTGAAACCCCATCTCCACTAAAAATACAAAATCAGCCAGGTGTGGTGGCGCATGCCTGTAATCCCAGCTACTTGGGAGGCTGAGCCAGGAGAATCGCTTGAACTTGGGAGGCAGAGGTTGCAGTGAGCCGAGATCGCGCCATTGCACTCCAGCCTGGGCAACAAGAGGGGAGGCTCCATCTCAAAACAAATAGATAAAAATGTTAAGAATAGGCAAATCAAGTCCATAGACACAGAAAGGAGATTAGTGGTTGCCAGAGACTGGGGAGAGGTCTTTGGGAAGTGACTGCTTAATGGGTACAGGGTTTTCTTTTGGGATGATGAAAATGTTTAGGATTAGAGGGAGGGTACAGTTGTCTGACACTGTGAATGTACTGAATGTCATTCAACAATTGAAAGTGGTTAATTTTATGTTACATAAATTTCACCCCAGTTAAAAAAAAAAAAAAAAGGATCGTGGTTCTACAGTTTACTGGCCGTAGCCTTGGTTTCAAGTTTCTTAACATTTCTGTGCCTCAGTTTCTTCATCTGAAAAATGGGGATATCAAGAGTGCATACTTCAGAGTTGCTGTCAAAAACAATGTAAACCAGCTTGTCCAACCTACCTTATTTGGTTGTTCTGTTTTGTTTTGTTTTTTTGTTTTAGGCTTTCAGCAGCCTAAAGCCATTGTTTTTAGTTTCTGTCTCTAGTGGTGAGCAGAAAAGAGGGATGAGGAAGGGCTTTACTGGCCCAGCCAGGAAGAGAAACTGAGGAGCCATAACTGTATTCTCTCCCTTGGACACTCCTGAACTGTAAAGCACTTAGAATAACGCTAGGAACGTACGAAGTGCTACATATACATTCGCTGTAGTTGTTGCGTGGTCTTAACTACAGGAATTCTTTGATCCATTCGGGTCCCACTAAAGCAGACTAAAGGGATGAAAAGTCCAGGAGTGATTGTACACGGATGCTTGGACTTCCATACTGCTCAACTTCATTTCAAATCCCAGAGTGACTGGCATCTGTGCTGAACGTTATCAAGGGCTTGGCTCCCTGCAAAGCTTCCTCTGCTCTGTTTTAATACTAATTGTTCTAAACTTACCCAGTAGCAGTTGTGTTTTGGGGGATGGGGATTAAGACAAAATATGTGGTAAAGGGCCCTGAAGAGGGCCCAGCACACAGTAGGTGTGCAGTAAGTGTCCGCGCTGTTACTCTGAGGGTTAGTCTGGCTGGCCTGGTCCCATATAAACTCTGGTCTTTGGGAGATTGTAGAGAAGCCCTGGCCACCTGCTCCCGTCTTTACCAGCTGGTGTTTCCCACTGAGGCACCGCAGAGCAGCTCTCTCCCACTGTCAGCCCGCGGCTCTGGTAGTATCTCAAGACAGACATTTGGATCTGCGGTTAATGTAACTTACATGTCCATGTGGTGGGCCCTGATAGTTTGGACTTTGTTGCTGTGGATACCCAAAGAGGCAGAAGTAGCAGGAAAATGTCAACATGGATTCCCCTGCCTGGTGGTTTCTGTACACATACACTGCCCCCTGTGTGCACACATATGTGTACACACCACAGACGGAATGTGAACCCTGGGAGAGGTAAAGCACACACTCAACCCTCCTCTCTTTACATCTGAGTTGCCCCAAGACACTGGCCTTAGGGAAAGACATGGTGTGATGCATGAGGTCTCTCTTTTTTTTTTCTTTGAGATGGAGTTTCATTCTTGTTGCCCAGGCTGGAGTGCAATGTCGTGATCTCAGTTCACTGCCTCCTCTGCCTTCTGGGTTCGAGCAATTCTCCTGACTCAGCCGCCCAAGTAGCTCGGACTACAGGCGCCCACCACCACACTCAGCTAATTTTTGTATTTTTAGTAGAGATGGAGTTTCACCATATTGGCCAGGCTGGTCTCAAACTCCTGACCTCAGGTGATCTACCTGCCTCGGCCTCCCAAAGTGCTGGTGGTATTACAGGCACAAGCCACCACAGCCAGCCAAGGTCTCTTACTACAAGTCCAAACCAAGACACAGGGCAAAATGCTACTGGCTTCGTCTCTTCCTGCAGCCAATCTAAAGTATGCCAGGTATAATTCCCTGCCTCAGTAAATAGAACATACAAATAAAACCATCATACCTTTTGAGGATTCAAGACCTAGCAGGGCCTCAGAGTTTGAAAGTATCCATTTTCCACTTACATCCACGTGTTGGGTACACAACCAGCTCCAACTGGAGCCTACATGGACCAGGAAGTCATGTCAACAGCAGAGCAGGAACACCTAGAGTCTCTAAACACTCTCAGCTTCTCAGCTTGCATATGCCAAGTTCAGGAATATTCTTCATGTCCACAAATGAATTAGTTCTATTCTGTTTTTCTTGAAACATTCAGTCTTCACAGCCTATCTTTGCTTTTCCCTCCTTCCTTCCTTCTTCTTTCTTCTTCTTTCCTTCCTTCCTTCCCTTTTTCCCTTCCTTCCTTTCTTCCTCCCTCCCTCCCTCCCTCCCTCTCTCTCTCTCTCTTTCTTTCTGCCTCCCAGGTTCAAGTGATTCTCATGCCTCAGCCTCCTGAGTAGCTGGGGTTACAGGTGCGCACACCATACCTGGCTATTTTTTGTATTTTTAGTAGAGATGGGGTTTCATCATGTTGGCCAAGCTGGTCTCAAACCCGTAACCTCAAGTGATTCACCTGCCTCGGCCTCCCAAAGTCCTGGGATTACAGTTGTGCGCCACCGTGCTTGGCTACTTTTCCCTCTTTTGACAGAGATGTTAGTTCAAGAAATACTTTACTACTCTTTTAACTCTATCAAAGAGAAAAGGGAAAGTAACTCAAGTCCCAAGGTTACTTGTAGCCATGGAGTGATTTGGGCATTTTAGGCGGGACTTAGATGTCTAAAATATTAGCAGGCAGGTTTTAATGGCATCAAATATCTAGGTCACATATTCCCAAGAGTTTGAGTTTTGAATCGAACCCAAAAAAGGTACAAGCGTGGAAGGAAGGCCTCTCTTTAAAGCTAAAGCAGCTTCTTTCTTCTTCACAGCATGGTCGTTGGGGGCCTTCTTCAGTCCTGGGCTTGGGGGCATCCCCGCATCTGCTGGGAGACCCTAGACTGTAGAAGGCACTGGGGAGGCACACTCTCTGGTCAGTTTGAACAGGGTACACCTGACACCCGTGAACCTAAGAAAAATGACGGGCACTAGAGTTTTTCTTCACTCTCACATCTTCTTTTTGTTTTTTTTGTTTTGTTTTTTTTTTTTTGAGACAGAGTCTAGCTACGTCACCAGGCTGGAACACAGTGGCGCGATCTCAGCTCACAGCAACCTCCGCCTCCTGGGTTCAAGCGATTCTCCTGCCCCAGCCTCCCGAGTAGGTGGCATTACAGGCATGCACCACCGTGCCTGGCTCATTTTTATATTTTTAGGATACATCTTAGGACGTCTAAGGACTTAGGATGCCTAAGTCCCACCTAAAATGTCCAAATTACTCCATGGCTACAATAACAGCGTGTATTTATCAACCACTTTCTATCATTAGACACCGCGGTAGGTCCTTATCATGCAAGATTTCACAGAAACTTCCTAAGAGCCCTGTGAAACAGGCACTAATATTGTGTTTATTTTAAGGTGGAGAATTTGAGATGCAGGAAGTTGAAGCAACTCGTGCTGATCCACGTGGCCAGTTGGTGGTGAGACAGCACCTGAAACCAGGACGTCTGTGTCCAGGGCCCAAACAAGGCTAGTGACCAGTAAAGACCAGTGCATCGTTAATATCTGAGAGAGGAAGAATCTGCCCGCTCCCCCGCACCTTCCACAGTGAGGGTTGTGCGGGGGACACAGGGAGGTGATGTCAAATCACAGAGCTGCTCACAGCGGCCACGCCGGGCTGGCTGGGCCCTTAAGTATCCCCCAAGTTTTCAGTGCCTCTTAGAAGTGCCTGACTTGGGCACTATTGCCCCTTTGAGAAGACTCCTGAGTTTGCTCATTCTTCCTGGGATGGGAGAAGTAGTGGTTTTGGAAGCTACAGATGGGGCGGCAGATGGAAACTGAAAACCTATCAGCATTGCCCAGGATGAAACCATTCATCTGCAAAATTCATATGTTTTTGTGTAGGGCAACTTCATGAAAACAACAGCAAGAGGAACCAGCAGTGCTTGATGCATAAAGTGCCTCTGGCTATGAGGCTGGCAAAGAAGACTGGGCAAAGGAATTCGTGGGAGGCACCACGGAAATGAGATCAGTGAAGTAGAGGAAGAGGATGAGAAAGGCCAAGAGATACAGAGCGACCTGGGGCACTAAAGCAAAAAAGCCACAAATAAGACAACTCTCTACTCTGAACTCCAAAATAGGTTGCACGCATGGCCTGAGAAATCATTTCTGGACCTCTCAGAGATACAAGATGAGACCTTGGATGCAGCTTACGTATAAATGGCTGACATTCGTTGAGCACCTTCCAAGTGTCCAACAGGCTGCTAGGTTCTATTATTATATCCCAATTTCACAGAAATTGGATTTACTTGCCTGAGGTTACGCTACTAACTAAGTGGCAGAATTCGGATTCGAGCATTAAGCAGTTTGAGCGCAGGCACTCACCCTCCTGGGTGCTGAGCGGAGCTGGATTCTTTAAGGGAAGTGGCCATGCAAAGCAAGCCAACAGTGGCCTCCAGGGGGCAGCAACGCGCATGCCTACCTGGCCTCAAGAGGTCTCTGGCTTAATGCAGGTCCCCAACCTAGCCTGGCATGACCTCTGAGGCCTCCAACGGGAATCCAGAGAAGGAAGAATGTGGGAACTTTGAGCATAGCCCCTACCACTCAGGAACAGACAACGGGGGTCCTCCTACGACCATCCTGGACATCCCTGCTGCAAGGCAGTCTAACCACTATTCTGCCCAGCCACAAGCTCATGGGGTGGGACTGTTTCCTTCTGTGCTTTCAAGGTGGCCTGGGGCCATCCTGACAGTCCAGTTCTGCTGAGTTCCCTAAGAGGCCGACTTCAAGCCAGAAGGCATACCAACTTTGCAACCAGACGAAACTGGTTCTAATCCCCACTCCGCCATGCATTCATCACATGACATGGGGCCTTAGTTTGTCCCTCTGTAAAACAGGTTTGTTGTAAGGGTGGAAGCAAGTGTTTGCCACACTTGCTGCTATGCTCAGCATTTTGGGACATTTCCAAACTCATTCCTTTCATGAAAGATGGAGAAGGAATGTTCTAACCCCTCCTTGCCATGTACTTGTCTAAACTCATTTCTCCTCATTGCTTTATTATACTCTATCCATTGTTCAAATTTCTCAAATGCAACAAGTTTGTTTCTGGGCTACATTGTGCCCAGGCTGTTCCCTCTATAAGAAATGGTGGTTCTCAAGTGGAGGCAATTTTAGCTCCCAGGTCATGTGTCAATGTCTGGAGACATCTGTGTTTGGCACAGGTGGGCAGGGTGTGGCCCTGGCATCTGGTGGGCAGAGGCCAGAGATGCTGCTACGCATCCTACAAAGCACAGGACAGCACCCACAGCAAAGAATTATCCATCCCCAAACATCAGCAGTGCCACTGCTACGAATCCCAGTCTAGAAGGATCTCTTTCACATTTCCTTCCCAGTGGATCCCTTCTTGTCCTCTAGGTCTCGGTTCAAAGCTGAATATTCAGAGGCCCTTCTGACCTCCTGATTATGGCCCTCGAGTTTTTCCCCACTCCCACATCTTCCTTTTTTTTTGTGTGTGTGTGTTTTGAGATGGAGTCTCGCTGTGTTGCCAGGCTGGAGTACAGTGGCGCGATCTTGACTCACTGCAACCTCCGCCTCCTGGGTTCAAGTGATTCTCCTGCCCCAGCCTCCTGAGTAGGTGGGATTACAGGCATGCACCACCGAGGTCAGCTCATTTTTGTATTTTTTAGTAGAGACAGGGTTTCACCATCTTGGCCAGGCTGGTCTTGAACTCCTGACCTTCTGATCCACCCACCTTGGCCTCCCAAAGTACTGGGATTACAGGGATGACCCACCGCACCCAGCCCACATCTTCCTTTCTTTGTGTCTTGTTCACACCTTGCTTGATGTGTCTTTAGCATGATCATCTAACCCCATCTTCTCATCTAGGATACACATTCCATGAGCAGGGGAGAAGTACAGGAAGCTGTATTGCTTTTGTTCACAAAATGTACTACTTAGCATGCAGCACGGTAGTTGCTCAGTAAATGTTTGTTGAACAAATGAACACAATTGTGGTAAGTACAACTCTACCAGTAATGTTCTGTAACCATTCCCATCTATCCCTCTGTCCTATGGACAAAGGAAAACAGTTATCTTTCTAGTGCCCGTCATTTTTCTCAGGTTCAAGGGTGTCAGGTGTACCCCGTTCAAACTGACCAGAGAGTGTGCCTCCCCAGCACCTTCTACAGTCTAGGGTCTCCCAGCAGATGTTGGGGGGGGATGCCCCCAAGCCCAGGACTGAAGAAGGTCCCCAACGACCATGCTGTGAAGAAGAAAGAAGCTGCTTGTAGCTTTAAAGAGAGGCCTTCCTTCCACGCTTGTACCTTTTTTGGGTTCTGATTCAAAATTCAAACTCTTGAGAATATGTGACCTAGATATCTGATGCCATTAAAACCTGCCTGCTAATATTTTAGGCATAAGCATCATTGTGATGCTGTCTTAAAAAAGGGATCTTATCTTTTCTAGATATATACTGAAATATTTAGAGATACAATTATATGATATCTTACATTTCTTTCAAAATAATCCACTGCTGGGGGAAGAGGATGAAAGTCCAGACACAAGAAAAATGGCCATGAATTAACCTGGGTGACATCTATGTGGGAGTTCATTACACTATTCTTGGTACTCTTGTGCGTGTTTGCAAGTTGCCTTAATAAAAGTTTTATTTTTTTTAGGACTCCTTCATCTAGATCTCCTGGGAATGCTGTACCCTACAGCCTTGTGCCATTAGAGGGAGGAAGATCCCCCTCTTCACTTCCATACACTTTCCTTTTCACACTTGTCAGCGAATCCAGATGGAAAACACAGTCAAAGGAAAAAGCTGCCCTCCTGAGAGAAAATATCAGCCTGGCACAATGGCTCACGCCTATAATCCCAGCACTCTGGGAGGCCAAGACAGGCACATCACCTGAGGCCAGCAGTTTGAGACCAGCCTGGCCAACATGGTGAAACACCATCTCTATTAAAAATACAAAAATTAGCCAGGTGTGTTGGTGGGTGCCTGTAGTCCCAGCTACATGGGAGGCTGAGGTAGGAGAATCATTTGAACCTGGTGGGTGGGGGCTGCAGTGAGCTGAGATCACACTACTGCACTCCAGCCTGGGTGACAGAGTGAGACTCTGTCTCATATATATACACATACACACACATATACACACATACATACATACATCGTTCACAATATCATTCAAAGTATCATGCCAGTGGCTTCCATCTTGCTTGGACTAACAGCCAAATTCTAGGATCACCACCATCTGGCCTCAAATTACTCTCTGACTTTATATCTCTTGTTACGCTACCCCTCACTTACTCTGTTACAGCTCCACTGAGCCCGGCTGCTCCTCACACAAGCCAAGCCTGGACCCATCTCTGGGCTCAGCCCCTGCCTTTCCTCCTGCCTGGACCACTTTCTCTGTAGGTGTGACTCTCTTTTTCATCTTCTTCTGTTCTTAACCGTGAAAACCTTCCAGGCCACCGTTGGTAAAATTACAATTCTCCCCTACTTTCGCCCTTTGCTTTATTTTTCTAAGACATCATTTAACTCATTTTGTTGTGTGTCTCCCTACTTGAATGGAAGCTTGTGATGGTTACTATTGAGTGTCAACATGATGGACTGAAGGATGCAAAGTATTGTTTCTGGCCACGTCTGTGAGGGTGTTGCCAAAGGAGATTAACATTTGAGTCAGTGGACTGGGAAAGGCAGACCCACCCTCAATCTGGGTGGGCACCATCTAATCAGCTGCCAGCGTGGCCAGAATAAAAGCAGGCAGAACGTGGAAGGAATAGACTGGCCGAGTCTCCCGGCCTACGTCTTTCTCCCGTGCTGGAGGCTTCCTGCCTTTGAACATCGGACTCCAAGTTCTCCAGCTTTAGGATCCTTGGGCCTTTGACTACAGACTGAAGGCTGCACTGTCGGCTTCCCTACTTTTGAGGTTTTGAGACTCGGACTGGCTTCTTTGCTCTTCAGCTTGAAGATGGCCTATTGTGAGACTTCACCCTGTGATTATATGAGTCAATACTCCTTAATAAACTCCCCTTTATATATACATCTATCCTGTTAGTTCTGTCCCTCTAGAGAACCCTAATACAAAACCCCATGCGGGTTGGAGTTTGTCTGTTTAGTGCGCTGGTATATCAGCGAACAGAGCTGGGAAAACCATGTGCACAGTCTGTATCTGTTGAATGCGTGAATGAGTGAGTGAATGAATCAGTGATTCTCAGGTCCAATCAGAATCCTATTCTGAGAGATCCTCTGGAGACTACGCGTCGGTCTCCTTCTGCCTCATGGGTTCCCAGCCAAGACCAGCCAGAGCAGGACGTCAGACGAGGCTGGTTTGGGGCCCTTAGCCGCCTTACCTGATGGGGTAGTCGGCCGCACTGAGGTTGATGAAGAAGTCCCAGGGCCAGTCGGTCATCTCCAGGAGGTCCCGCATGCTTTGCAGGTAGGTGGAGAGGAGGCTGGCTCCCCCCCCAGATGGTGGCCATTCTCCAGGGGGTGATGCGGACATTGCTGTACTGCCTGGAGACCTGGAGCACTTGTCGATGCAGGTAATTAGAGCGCTTTTCCCAGAAGAGAAAGGGTGATGACATTCAGTGGCCTAGAAAACACCCAGGCATGCCCCTCACCCCATCCCCTCTCTGTCTCTTCCCTCCTGGTTGGGTACTTCTGAGGACAGTGGCCTTTGCCAAGTAAATGATCCTGAACTGGGGTGTCTTTCTGTATTGCAATTCAAACTTGTATTATTTTTTACATTTCAAATTAGCCATTTGAAATGCAGATTCCCTGGCCCCACTTCTGAGCTAACGGTTCACTAGGCTTCGGCTGGTGGTGCCCAGGACTTCACATTTTTGTAAATTTTATTTTATTGATTTATTTTTTGAGACAGAGTCTTGCTTTATTTATTTATTTATTTAGACAGAGTCTCGCATTTTTTAAAATTTTATTTTATTGATTTTTTTTTTGAGACAGAGTCTTGCTTTATTTATTTATTTATTTATTTATTTATTTATTTATTTAGACAGAGTCTCGCTCCGTCACCCGGGCTGGAGCGAAATGGTGCCATCTCAGCTCACTGCAACCTACACCTCCTAAGTTCAAGCAATTCTTCTGCCTCAGCTTCCCGAGTAGCTGGGATTACAAGTGTGCACCACCACACCCAGCTAAGTTTTGTATTTTTAGTAGAGATGGGGCTTCTCCATGTTGGAAAGTCTGGTCTGGAACTCCTAACCTTGGGTGATCCGTCCACCTCGGTCTCCCAAAGTGCTGGGATGACAGGCATGAGCCACTGCACCCAGCCAACTTTGCATTCTTATACATGACAGCTGCATGGGGCCTGAGGAAGATAAGCTGGGAAATATGGCTCTATCTAAACCCATGTATATTTCAGAGGCAGAATTTCTGTTTCCTGTCCCCCCTCCTACTCATTGCTCCTCCATTATCCTCTCACAGGTCTGCTAGAAGCCAGTCTTTTGGACAAGACATCCCCCTTTGCCTTCTTGACTAAAGGCATAATTGTGTCACCAATAGAAACCTCAGGGACAAGGTAGCTCAGGATCAGCAGGGCTGATGCAGGTTTTTGTTAATAAAGTTTTATTGGTACATACCCATGCTCATTTGTTGACATGTTCTCCTTGGCTGCTTTAGCACAAGGGCAGTGCTGAGTAGCTGTGACAGAGAGTATGTGCCCTGCAATACCTAAAATATGTACTATCTTGCCTTCTATAGAAAAAGTATACCCACTCCTGGGATAGCGATATGCTTTGGCTGTGTCCCCACCCAAGTCTAATCTTGAATTGTAGCTCCCATAATTCCCACATGTTATGGGAGGGATCACGTGGAAGATAATTGAATCACGGGGGTGGTTTCCCCCATATTGTTCTCGTGGTAGTGAATAAGTCTCATGAGATCTGATGGTTTGATAAGGGGATACGCTTTTGCTAGGGTCTCATTTTTCTCTCTTGCTGCCGCCATATAAGACATGCCTTTCGCCATGATTGTGAGGCTTCCCCAGCCACTTAGAACTGTGAGTCCATTTAACATCTTTCTTTATAAATTACTCAGTCTTGGGTATGTCTTTATTAGCAGCATGAAAATGGACTAATACAGGTAAGCTATTCCCACAAAGTATGTGAGAGGCAGGCAGAGGGCAATGGGCAGAAGGGAGAGGTAAGAAACAGCATTTGTGGGCCGGGCACGGTGGCTCACACCTGTAATCCCACCACTTTGGGAGGCCAAGGCGGGCAGATCACGAGGTCAAGCGATCGAGACCATCCTGGCCAACATGGTAAAACCCTATCTCTACTAAAAATGCAAAAATTAGCTGGGCATCGTGGCATGCATCTGTAGTCCCAGCTACTTGGGAGGCTGAGGCAGGAGAATCGCATGAACCTGGGAGGCAGAGGTTGCAGTGAGTGGAGATCACGCCACTGCACTCCAGCCTGGCGACAGAGCAAGATTCTGTCTCAAAATAAATAAATAAATAAAAAATAAAACCCCAAAAACAGCATTTATGGACAAAACTGTAAGTCACAGCTGGGAACTTGGAAACCAACACACACAGAGAGACAGCACCCTAGGACCACACGCTCTGTGGAGAGGCAGCTGGTCAGCTTCCAAGCCTTTTCTGAAAGCAGGCAGCCCGGACTAGCGATGCGGAAGGAGGGTATCAGAGAGGGACCGATAGACCCTGAAGGAAGCCCAGCAAGGGGCGATCACAGGGGCCTCTCACCTTGTCCACGTGGATGTAGTAGAAGTGGTCTTTGTGGTAGATGGCCTTGAACATGCGCTGCAACTGCCGAGAGGCGCGGCCGTGGACCACCAGGACAAAGGCGATTCTGACCGGGTTGGCCGGCATGTACTCCACAGAGTCCTCATCCCACTGCACGTTCTTGTTGGCTTTACCTAGGGAAAATCCAAGAGACCAGAGAGGAGAAAGTGAGGCTCTGTTATCCTTTGCAGGGGCAGGAAGTTTCTCTGGTGCTTCTTTTGGGGCCTATTTTAGGGGCACGGTCATCAAATTGAGCCCTAAAACATAATTCAATGCCACTAAGCACGTCTTAGATTCTCACACTGTCAGGCACAAAAGGGGTTTGGGGACCCTGGGGTTGTTACGACACAGTTTCCATCCTGAGGAGCTTAAAAAGGCTGGAAGCGACACATGGACACATATTTAGCTACTGAACAAGGCAGGAGGAGGTGAGAGCTATGAGATGTATCTCTGAATCACAGAGGAAGAAGCAGTTAATTTTGAGTTAGTGAATGTAAGATACATGTGTTGTTTTTGCCTGTCAAGAATTCATTCTCCCTTCTTCTAATAGCATCCAATATATTGTTTGTTTTAATGGTGGTAAGAACAGATAGCATGAAATCTACCCTCTTAACAAATGTTTAAGTGTACACTACAGTACTGCTGCCTATTAGTACAATGTTGTACAGCAGGATCTTTACATTTACTCATCTTGCATAACTGAAGCTTCATCATCCAATACCTTCTGCGGCATCATCATCCTCTCCTCTATTCTCAGTCCATATGGGTGGGGAAGACCTAACTCTATCGTCTATTTCCGGGGTGGACCTATAGCTTAGGCCTGGCCAATGGGAACGCTGACTCTCCATAGCCACAGTATTATTTAGAGATGAACATATGTCTCAACCAAGTTAATTAACCAATAAGACAGAATGCTAGATGTTTGTTAGAACTACTACATAAGAGAGGTTGTCTCTGTTTTTGTTTTTTGTTTTTTGCTTTTTTTTTTTTGAGACAGAGTCTTGCTCTGTTACCCAGGCTGCAGTGCAGTGGTGCGATCTCAGCTCATTGCAGCCTCTACCTCTCAGGTTCAAGCGATTTTCCTGCCTGAGCCTCCTGAGTAGCTGGGACTACAGGCACGCAACACCATGCCTAGCTATTTTTTTGTATTCTTAGTAGAGATGGGGTTTCATCATGTTGGCCAGGCTGGTTTCGAACTCCTGACCTCAGGTGATCTGCCCACCTTGGCCTCCCAAAGCGCTGGGATTATAGATGTAAGCCACTGTGCCCGGTGAGAAGTTCTTTCTCTGTTACACAGGAGACTAGAAGATTCTATGAGCCTTTCTGTTCCCACATGGAGACAGGTTGCCTGAGAAGAAAACTAACATGGAGTATGTTGCCAAGTGGGGATGAGGGTCCAGGTGCCAGTGGCCTGCCTTAAGCTCCTGCAATAGTAAGCCTATAGATCACCCACTGTCATCTATCATGTTCTTTTAAATCCAATCCTATACCACATCCACTTGGATAAATAGTCCCAGACATCTTTTATTTCGAAAATTAGCCCTAAAGACTCCTCTCTTTCTTTCCCTTGCTTCAGATAAAAAGAACTTTCTAGTTGAGTTTATTAAAATCTCAACTAGAAATCTCCTAGCTTTCCTCAGCCTGATTTCACTTGGGTCCAACCCAATTTCTTACGAGTTCTGGGTTTATGGGACTCAGGACATTGTCAGGGTAGTAGCTGCAAGTGTCCCAGCATCTAAACCCGGAGAACTGAGATGGAGACTGCGGGGCTGGGGGATTAGGACATCGGGAGTCTAAGCTGTCATCAGAAGGCGGAATGGTTGCTGAATGAACGAGGCTCTTTCTACGTAGTTCCAGGAGACAGGACGAGATTGACGTTGATAATGTCCAAATCACACTACACAGCCTCTACGGCTGGTGTGATCTAACTACTCAGATCTCTCCGCCCTTGATTGGTGGGTCTCACATTCCATCTTGTCCCCTGGCCTTCCTTCTCTTCCTCGAACAAGCTCATTTCTATCTTAGGACCTTCTCCCTGGCTTCCTGTGACCTGGAACACCTTCTCCCCAGATCTCTGCATGACTGCATCTTCATTAGTTCACAGTCCAAAAAAGGGACTCACCACCACCTCTTTTATTCTCTTTCACCTCACCCGATTTCAACTTTCTGCATAGCATGTAACACTGTCTGCAATTGTTTATCTGTTTACTTGCTTATTATCTGAACACACCACTAGAACATTAGCTCCAAGAGATGAGCGGCTATTTTGGCCTTGTTTACCATAGAATCTGCAACACTTGAACAGTATCTGACACACATCTGGTTCTGGGTGAAACAAAAGTTACAGGAAGGCACATTTCGGATCAGTAAAATAACAATACCTTTTATTGAGCATTGACCAGCCCTTGACATTCATTAGATAATTTAATCCTTGTAATGACCTTACAAAGTAATGCTATTATCCCCGCTTTCCAAATGAGGAAACCACAGCTTAGAAGAGGCCAAGGGATTGGCTCAAGGTCACACTGCTTTAATTAGTTAAGCTGAGATTCAAACACAGGTCTGATTCCAAAGATCATGCCCTGAACCACTAATATATACCACATTACCATACCTAGAGTTTGGAAGGAAAAGTTTCTAACAATTGCTTTTAGTTGCTTGTTGCTAACCAAATACTTCGTAAGTTAGTTATTGCAGGCAGGTAGGCATGCACTTAAGGACTAACAGGTATTCCAGTATTTCTGTATTAGATGAGATGCTGATTCTAGGTGATTAATAAGGCTGTATCTTTTCATCCATCCATCTATCCTTCCACCCATCCACCCATTCATTCATCCATTTATTCATCGATCGAAATCCAACCACTTATCCATTCACCCACCATTCCACCCATTCATCCAAATCCAACCACTTATCTGTCCATCCATCTATCCACCCATTCATCCATCCCTCCACCCATCCACTCATTCATTCATCCATTTTTTCATCCATCCAAATCTAACCACTCATCCATCCATCCATCATTCCACCCATTCATCCATTTATTCATCCATCCAAATCAAACCACTTATCTGTCCATCTATCCACCCATTCATCCATCCCTCCACCCATCCACCTATTCATTCATCCATTTTTTCATCCATCCAAATCCAACCACTTATCTGTCCATCCATCCCTCCACCCATCCACCCATTCATTTATGCATTTATTCATCCATCCAAATCCAACCATTCATCCTTTGCTCCACCCATCCATCCATTCATCCATCCATTTATTCATCCATCATAATCTAGCTATTCATCTGTCCACTCATCCATATCTAACCATTCATCTATCCAAGCATACAGCAAACCCTCCAACTATGCAACCAGCAAAGCCCCCGAGAGCTTATCATCCCAAACACCATCCATCCACTTAAGGTGTATGGGGCCTTTGAGATTAACCCTTGCTTTTCCCTATAGCCATGAACATCTTTTGCCATAGTTTTTGAATGAGCACATTAATGAATGTGTTCTGAAGAAGAGTGGCTGCTGTGATCCAGAGGAGCTGCTGTTTCTTAAGTGCCTCCTATGCATTCACTGTTTTTTGACCCTGTGAAGAATGCATTATCATCCTCTGAGGCTCAGAGAGGTCAGTATGTTTCCCAGGTCACAGAGTGAGTGAGGACAGAGGTTAAAAGGGAAGCTGAGTGTTGCGGAGTCCAAAGCCAGCCCTGATACTTCCACTTGCTCTCTGCGGAAGTGGAGATTTGGGATATAGAGGATAGGTGTAAGGACTCTATGCTGGTCTTTAAAAAGGGCTTGGATGTTGATGCTGAGGACTTTTGCAACTTCTCTTTAGGGTTCTAAAAGGCAGAACTGATTTACAGACAGACAGACACAGACATGGATGCTTTTCTTTTGGAGAAAGGGAGGAGTCCTGTGAAATCAAAGACAATCACTCCAGCAAGAGAGCTCCATTGGCTCAAATATAAAGTCATCTTTGGGTCAGACAGTTGTCTGGGGAGCTGCAAAGAGAACGGGGAATAAAAAATCCAGAGCTCTTCTGAGTACAGCTATTCTGGGGAAGGGGTGGGTGGGAAGGAACAAAAATATCTAAAGAAAGGAGACATGCAGAGAAGGAGAAATGGAGATGGGGATGGGGGGCAGACGGGGAAGAGAGCGAGTCAGGAGAAAGATCAACCATTTACTGAGTGCCTACTATGTGTTAAGCAATTTCTGTGCATGATTTTATTCACTTCTATCAAAACTGCTATGAAAACAGAGTTATTATCTTTCTACTGTAGGCACGAGGAAGCTGAGGCTTGGAGAGGTCCCAGTTATAAAGTAGCTGAGCTGAGAATGGAGTGAGTTTGTGATCCCAGAGCCCTGTCATGGTCACCATGTTCAATCAAACTGTCCTCATTTCAAAAAGAAGAAAATCCGTCCCTAGAGGAAATGTGTCAGCTTTCAGCTGCAGGACAGATAACAATTACACGTGGTCAGAGCTATGTGGGTCTTTATGAACATGGAACTCTTTGAAAGACCAAAACCCAAATAGTGTCCAGCTGAAAAAAAAAAAAAAAAAAAAAAAAAAAAAAGAATTTAACAATGTGATCAGATTCCCATGGCACAAAACAGAAAATAAGTGGAAAAATCAGAGTGATTAGAGGCAGCAGGAGAAGCTGACTTCAGATGAATGTTAACAAGCCAGGTTTATCGGGAGAGAATAGCAAGTATATTTTTGCAGTGCAGGTGTGAAGGGTGAGGATGGGGGGGTCCCGGAGAGCTCCCCCAGTAGATAGCTGTGCTGTGTTAGTTCCGTTACTCAAACTCCCTACTTCTTAGCAGCGCTGTGGGTCAAACAAGGACTATGTAATCCTTGGGCTCTAAAGACATAGCAGAGATGAAGGTGCTTTGCAAGGGTCAAAAGGCTGTTCCAATGTTGTGGTGCTGGCAAAGATCATATTAGCGGTGTCCTGCAATAATGATTTGGGAGCACAAAGCAAGGTGCAGGGGTTTAGAACATGACCTGTGGTCAGGCAGATGTGAATGACCTTGGACTTGCTATGTAATCTCTCCAAACCTTAGTATTCTCATCTGTAAAATGGGTATGTATAATCACAGAATCCACCTCACATGGACATTCACATCCAGGAGAGAGCACAGTGCCTGCCATCTAGTAAATGCTCAATAAATTATACTGTCATAGCCATCATTTCTTTGTGGCTGCTCATCCACAATGACCAGGATTTAACCAACAGGCCCAGCTCCAGAGTTCTACCTCAAGGCTGCACTGGCTCCCAGGGCTGTGTGTACTCTAGAGCCCGCTGCTTGCAAATAAACATCTACGACTGGAATTTCCCTCTGCAGCGTCTGCCCAGACCACAATTAATAACAAATGTGAAGGAGCTGCTTGACTGGAATAGTTATTCTACCAACAAAGCCCTCGATTCTATTTATACTCTGAAAGGGCTACTTCCGGCTGCTGCAAGGGCCACTTTCTGACTTGCTTCCAACTAAGAGGGTTAGTTGGGTCTTGGGAACTTAAGAGACATGGAAACAAGGTTATATACAAATGGGGCTCGGGTTAGGAAGCTCCCAGCTGGAGCCCAGCTTCTATGCTGCCTGGGAAGGTGTGACTGGGATTCCGAGATGGGGTCTAGAATGTAACCTTGCACCGTGTGGACTCAGGAAAGACAGCGGCCCTCTCTGATTGTCAGTTCTTCATTTATAAAGTGGGAAGAGCAGTCTGTCTCTGACCCGCTGGGTTCCAGGGTGACTCATGATCACAGATGAGGAAACGCTTCACAGCAGCAGCAGGTGCGTTGCAGGGGAGTGGGATTAGTCTTACTGGGGGAGAAAGCCTGTACGCTCAAGGTTGTTTGTGAGATCTGGGTGGGAGATGCCTTTTTCCTAGTGGGAAATTTCAAAAGAGGTTTTCTGGTGATTAAACTTGAGAGCTGTCTGGTGCCCAGAAAGAATCCCCTGCTCTCAATGGGCTTAGAAAAGGTGGTGGGGTGTGGTGACAAGAGTACTGGATAAAGAGCAACGAGGTAGGTTCAAATTCCTGCTTCTGCTATGAACCAGCCATGGGGGCCTGGGCAAGTCAATTTCTTTCCTTGGTCCTGTAGACTCTCATAGACTAATAACGCTATCAGATGCATGTGAAATACTCATTATGCCGGGCAGGGTGGCTTGCGTCTGTAATCCCAGCTACCCTGGAGGCTGAGGCAGGAGGATTGCTTGAGCCCAGGAGTTCGAGGCTGCAGTGAGCTACGAAGGTGTCACTGCACTCCGGCCTGGGTGACAGAGTGAGACCCTGTCTCTAAAAGTAAATAAATCAAAAATAAACACTCATTATGGCCTAAGCACTATCCAAATGTGATCTCATTACTTAACTGTCCCAAGGTCTCAGGAGGCAGGTGCCACGTTAGGAGTTAGCGTGAGAATGGAGACCACCACTTGGGTCTCCCAGACTCCAAAATCCATATTTTACCAAATGAGGGAGATGAAATTTCTGGATATTTCTGGAAATTTCTGGATCGTCTGGAATTCTAACCCGATCCAGGAGTTAGCATTGTCACCTAGAGAACTGTACTCCCTTGAGAGTCAGGTTGATTTTCTTTTCTCTTTTATTTATTTTTTTGAGACAGACTTTCACTCTTGTCACCTAGGCTGGAATGCAACGGTGCAATCTTGGCTCACTGCAACCTCTGCCTCCCCGGTTCAAGCAATTCTCCTGCCTCAGCCTCCTGAGTAGCTGGGATTACAGGCGCCTGCCACCATGCCTGGCTAAATTTTTTGTATTTTTGATAAAGACAGAGTTTCACCATGTTGGCTGGGCTGGTCTTGAACTCCTGACCTTGGGTGATCTAACTGTCTCAGCCTCCCACAGTGCTGGGATTACAGGCGTGAGCCACGGTGCCTGGCCCAGGTTGGTTTTCTTGATAGCCGTCAGTTTGTCCCCTACGAGCCAAGGTCATGCTCTTATCTTTTGTAGGATGCCAGCCTTGCCCCTGGACTTGGCACAGAGCTAAGTTTGGGGGAGACGCCTCAATGAATGATTTCTGACTGACAGATTTAGCCAGACAGCTTCATCCACATACAGGGTCCTGCTGGTGGGGGCCGGGTGGGGGCGAAGTTGAAGACTCAGGCCTGAGAGGTTGCCCATGGCTGTCTCCTCTCATCCAGCAAACTGGCTGGGGGCTAGGTGCCCCCACTTTTCCTCGAGGCTTTTCAGTGGTCTGCAGACCCTTGCCTAGCAGCACCAAGCCCCGCTGGGAGGAATCAGTCAGCGGCCCAGAACTGCTTTGCACACTGCAGCTGCCGCTCATGCAGGGCCACCAGGTCCTCTCCTGCCCAGCTTAATGAGAAGAGAGGGGCGGAGAGGACATGAACTGGGGGTCATGGGGTCCACAGAGGGGAGCTGAAAGAACACAGGTCCAAAGGTGAAAGTGGCCAGGCCAGTACCCATCAGGTCTCAGCAGAAATGAGCCTTCCTTGGGGAGCCCTCCCTCTCTTCCCCATCCCTTCATTTAAAACATATTTTTAACTACTTTTTTTTCTTTTTTTCAGAGACGGAGTCTTGCTTTATAACCCAGGCTGGAGTGCAGTGGCATCATCATAGGTCCCTGTCACCTCCAATTTCTGGGCTCAAGGGATCCTCCTACCTCAGCCTCCCAAGTAGCTGGGACTACAGGTGATCACCACCATGTGGGCTAATTTTTAAATGTTTTGTAGAGACAGTGCCTTGCTATGCTGTCCAGACTGGTCTCAAACTCCTGGGCTCAAGCAATCCTCCCTTCCTCGGCCTCCTAAAGTGCTGTTGTTATAGGTGTGAGCTACTGTGCCCGGCCCCCATCCCTTCTTTGAGTTCCCTGTCACAGCCCCTCTGAACATCCCGCAATTCTCCTTTAAAAAAAAAAAAAAGTTGTAGCCCAAGATAATACATGCTGAGTATCCCTTACGTGAAATGCCTGGACCCAGAAGTGTTTCCATTTTGAACTTTTTCAGATTTTGAAGTATTTGTGTATATGTAATGAGATGTTTTGGGGAAGGGACCCAAGCCTAAACACAAAATTCATTTCCGTTTCATATACATGTTATACACATAGCCCGAAGGTAATTTTATACAATATTTTAAATAATTGTGTGCATTAATCAAAGTTTGCATTAAGTATCTATGCATAGAATTTTCCACTTGTAGCATTATGTGTCCAAAATGTTTTGGATTTCGGAGTACTTCAGATTTTGGATGTTTGAATTAGGGATGCTTTGTATGTACAACATGTAATTTACCATTTTAGCCTTCTTTTGTTTGTTTGAGATGGAGTCTCACTCTGTCGCCCAAGCTGGAGCGCCGTGGCACGATCTCGGCTCACTGCAACCCCCGCCTCCCAGGTTCAAGCGATTCTCCCGCCTCAGCCTCCTGAGGAGCTGAGACTACAGGTGCCCGCCACCACGCCTGGCTAATTTTTTTTGTATTTTTAGTAGAGATGGGGTTTTGCCACGTTGGCCAGGTTGGTCTCAAACTCCTGACCTCAGGTGATCAGCCCGCCTTGGCCTCCCAAAGTGTTGGGATTACAGGCATGAGCCACCACACCTGGCCTATTTTAAGCATTTTAAAGTCTACAGTTTAGTATAATAAACATACTTACACTATTGTGCAACTATTATCACCATCCATCTCCAGAACTCTTCATCTTGCAAACCTGAAACTTTCTTTCCATTCAACAATAACTTCCCACTCTCCCCTCCTTCAGCTCCCGGAAAGCCCCGTTCTACTTTCTACTTCTTTGAATTTGAATCCTCTAGGAACCTCATGTAAGTGACATCGTACATTATTTGTCCTTTTGTGTCTGGCTCCTTTCACCCAGTGCAGTGTCCTCCAGGTTTGTCCATGCTGTGGCCTATGTCAGAATTTCATTCCTTTTTCAGGGCGAGTAATACTCCATTGAATGCATATAGCAGAACTGATCCACTCATCTGTCAATGAACCCTTGAGTGGCTTTCGCCTTTCGGCTGTTATGAATAACGCTGCTATGAACGTGGGTGTACAAGTACCTGTTTGAGTCACTGTTTCCATTCTTTGGAGTATATACCCAGAAATGGAACTGGTGGATCATAAGGTCACTATTTGTAAGGTTTTGTTTTTAGGAGCCCATCCAGCACTTCCTAACTCAGCTATTCCACAGAGGGGCTTAGCCTGGGTCTGTATCCCAGCCCCACTATTTATTAGGTCACTTTGCCTCTCATGCCTCAGTTTCCTCATCTGTCAAAGAGAACTCACCTCCAAGTGATGCTGTAAGCACAGCCATAAATGAGGCAAAATAAGGCTGTACAGACTGATTGTGGAGGAGCTCATGTGATGTGACTCCAGGGACCTCGCCCATCGCACTTGAACTTGTAAGTAATCACATGGCTGGAGACTGCTGAACAGGGACCTGATCCTGAGGACTATGGCGATTGTTTGTGTGTGTGTTTTTTATTTTTTATTTTTTTTTCCAGTTCGTAAGACAGGATCTTGCTCTGTTGCCCAGGCTGGAGGTCAGTGATGTGGTCCTGGCTCACTGCACTCTCAAACTCCAGGCTCAAGAGATCCTCCTACCTTAGCCTGCTGAGTAGGGACTACAGGCATGCACCACCACACCTGGCTAATTAAAAAAATATATATACATCTATTTGTAGAGACAGGGTCTCCCTATGCTGCCCAGGCTGGTCTCAAACTCATGAGCTCAAGTGTTCCTCCCTCTTCAGCCTCCAGAGTAGCTGGGACCAGAGGCATGCATCCCACGCCCACCTAATTTTTTTAAAAAAATTATTTGTAGGACAGCCGCGGTGGCTCATGCCTATAATCCCAGCACTTTGGGAGGCCGAGGTGGGCAATCACAAGGTCAAGAGTTTGAGACCAGCCTGCCCAATATGGTGAAACCCCGTCTCTACTAAAAATGCAAAAATTAGCTGGGCATGGTGGCACACGCCTGTAATCCCAGCTACTTAGGAGGCTGAGGCAGCAGAATTGCTTGAACCCGGGAGGCAGAGGTTGCAGTGAGCCAAGATCACACCATTGCACTCCAGCCTGGGTGACAGAACGAGACTCTGTCTTAAAAAAAAATTATTTGTAGAGATAAGGTCTCCCTGTGTTGCCCAGGTTGATCTTGAACTGCTGGGCTCAAGTGATCCTCCCCCTTCAGCCTCCCAAAGTGCTGGGATTACAGGTATGAGCCATCTTGCCCAGTGTGTTCTTAAATGAGATGTCAGAGTTACCCAAGAGAAGATTCATGTGCTGCTCACTCAGGACATCGAAAGGCACTGAGTCAGAGGGGCACTGTGAATCCCTTTTCATTTCTTACCCACCTCTCCTGAGAACTCCACCAGCAAAGTCTCAGGTCAATGCAATTTTCAGCAGCACTCCCCTACTGAACTTCCTTCTCCAAAAAGCAGAGTCTTGCCCCCAGGACTGGCATCTCTGGCAGGTAACAGGAGTGCCGGCTAGCACTGAATGCCATTGTTTTTGTTTCACTGATTTCTTTGCATTGTTGCTGTCTCCTCATGGCAAGTAACGGCAAGATTTCCACTTATGGCTGTGATGCAAAATTACTTTTAAAATAAAATGTGCTTACATAAAGGCGAGTCTATTGCAGTAAAAATATTACAAGAATAATAGGGCAGGTGGAATGTGAATATGGCAGAATTGTGAAGGCTGGAGGGATGTGAAGGAAGCTTGGGGAATGTTAATTAGACTCCATGAGCTTTGCTTCCAAACTAGGATGTGCTGAGTTTGTTAAACAAATGAGAGGAGGTAAAGGCCAAGGGCAAGGGGATGCTCAGGCAGTCCCATCCATCCTGCAAAGACCCAAAGGTCCAGACAATGTTTGATTTTCCTTGATTAGGGCTCCCACTTGCTTTAGGAGCCCAGGAGGGTTTGTCAGGAGTCTCCCGGGGGTGGGCTTTTGGGACAGCACCTTCCTGCTAGAGAGACAGGGGTCTGTGGAGAAACACTGTCCTTTGGATTCTTACTCTAATTTGCTGAGTACTTAACATTCATGTGGTTCCTTCATTCATGAGGCTTTTACCTCTTGTAACAATGCTGCAAATGAAAATTATCCCCATTTATAGATAATCATCCCAGGCTCAGAGAGGGTGAGGAACTTGCCCAAGGTCATAGAGCCAGGAGGTGGACAAGAAATTAGGATACACATTGTTCTGAAGTCAAACACCATGCTCTATGACCAGGCTTTGGCTAGCAAGAATCTGGCATCCTCATCTTCACTCAGGCTCCCATGCTAAGCTGGATGGGAACCAAAGCATCATGTTCTCAGAATGGCTTCAAAACCATCGTCTCCCCTAGAGCAAGATTTCTCAACCTTGGCACTACTGATATTCGGGGCCAGATAATTCCTTGTTGTGGAGGGGGCTGTCCTGTGCACTGTAGGATGTTTAGCAGCATCCCTGGGTCTACCCACTAGATGCCAGTAGCACTCACCCAGTTGTGACAAAACCTAAAATGTCTCCATTCATTGACGTGTGTCTCCCTGGCGGGGGGTAGGGCGTGGAGAGGCAAAACTGCTCCCAGTTGAGAACCATTGCTCTAGGACAAGCTCTCCAGATGTGGTCTCTGGTGAGCAGCCTCAGCAACACCCAGGAATTTGTTAGAAACGTAAGTTTCAGCCCCAACCCCAAACCTTCTGATTCAGGAACTCTGCGAGTGGGAGACAAGGACTGTGTTGCAATAAGCTCTTCAGGTGATTCTGATACAGGCTCATGTTTGCCTAGGCTGGTGGCTGTTAACCCTGGCTGCACATTAAAATCATCCGAACATCTTTGTTTTAGAAAAACACCTTCAGCCTGGGCCCCACCCCAAGAAATTCTAATTTAATTAGTTTGGTGGGTACAAGTATTGGGACTCTTTTGAAACTCCCCGTGATTCTGACATGCAGTCAGCGTTGAGAACCACATTTTGGATCCTTTTCTTTTCAACCACCTTTTAAAAAATGTATCTCTTGAGGTGGAAAGAATTTTACCCAAACACATCTTTGGCTGTTGCCTCAAATGCTCATGGCCACTCGCTCCACCAGAGACTGAAGGCTACCTCATTCATTATTTTTCTCCCACTCTGAGAAAATGTCTCTCTCCACCCCCGACCAAGCACTCAGGACATTTTCCTGCTCACTGATTTCCCCCCCACCCCATTCAAGTCTGGAGTTATTAAACCACAGCCCATGGCTGAACCGTCTTATTGATTTTATTGTTCAGAGCCCTGGGATATTCTAATGATGTACTGCTCAATAAATGGAAACTGGTGGGATAGATATTGATGGCGTATGGTACATTTCACCGCAATTCGCTGGGTCCCAGTCACTTGGCCTGTTACATATCATCTGTGAAAATGCTGCGCTGTGGCCTGCAAGCTCTTATCCATCCTGCTGATGTTACCTTTTCGGTACATCAAGGATGAAAGTGCTATTATGATAATAGCAACGTGGCCACTGTGTGCCAAGCCCCGGGCTGACCGTTTTCTAACAGACTTGATATGGTTTGGATCTGTGTCCCCAAACAAATCTCATGTTGAATTGTAATCCACAGTGTTGGAGATGGGGCCTGGTCCCTCTAATGTTGGAGGCGGTGACTGGATCATGGGGGTGGATCCTTCATGAATGGTTTAGCACCATACCCTTTGATGCTGTTCTCTAGAGATCTGCTTGTTTAAAAGTGTGTGACACCTCCCCTGTCTTGCTCTTGCTCCGGCCCTGTAAGACGTACCTACATCCCCCTTTACCTTCCACCACGATTGTAAGTTTCCTGGGGCCTCCCCAGAAACAGAAGCCTTGGTGTTTCCTGTACAACTCACTGAACTGAGAGCCAAT
The DNA here is from genome assembly GCF_003255815.1 of Theropithecus gelada. Classification (NCBI taxonomy): domain Eukaryota; kingdom Metazoa; phylum Chordata; class Mammalia; order Primates; family Cercopithecidae; genus Theropithecus; species Theropithecus gelada. Next base: position 65,653,903 of record NC_037688.1, read on the forward strand.
TAAACCTCCTTTCTTTAAAAATTACTCACTGAGGTATTTCTTTATAGCAATGGGAGAATGAATACAAGAGCTTACCTCATTTACTCCTCACAGCAGACCTTTGGGGGAGGCATTCTGACTATTCCCATTTTACAGATAAGGAAATTAAGACTCCATGTGGTTACCTGACCTAGCCAGCTAATATGATGCAGAACTGGGATTCAACCCTCCATCTGTTAGACACTAAAATGGGGACTTTTAACCCCTGAGCTAAACCATGCAAGGAAACAGCTTCTACTGTATTTCAGCAACCTTTCTTTCTTTCTTTCCTTCTTTCTTTCTTTCTCCTTCCTTCCTTCCTTCTTTCTTTTCTTTCTTTCTTTTTCTTTTCTTTTCTCTCTCTCTCTCTCTCTTTTTGAGACTGAGTCTCGCACTGTCACCCAGGCTGGAGTGCAATAGTGCAATCTCTGCTCACTGCAACCTCTGCCTCCTGGGCTCAAGCGGTTCTCCTGCCCCAGCCTCCCGAGTACCTGGGATTACAGGCACCCGCCATCATGCCCGGCTAATTGTTTTTATTTTTAGTAGAGACAGGGTTTCACTATGTTGGCCAGGCTGGTCTTGAACCCCTGACCTTGTGATCTGCCCGCCTCAACCTCCCAAAGTGCTGGGATTACAGGCATGAGCCGCCGCACCTAGCCATTTGAGCAACCTTTCAGAGGGTTTCAGCACAGATCAATATTTCACAGATCCTCCTCCCTTCTCAAGCAGTGTTTCTCAACAGGGACTACTGGCATTTGGGAAGAGACAATTCTTTGAGTGGTGTTATCCCATGATTACAGGCATTGAAATCCCTAGTCCCCCTAACAGCCTCTCCTCACTTGCATTTCCTGATGCCCCCTAGGGGACCAGCATGGCTATTGCTTGAGAACCACTCATCTCCCTGGGAGGCAGAAGGCTCCCTGCCAAGATGGCCTCCCTCTTTTTGGCAAACAAAGGTAGCCACTCTGGAAAGGCAACGTAGCAGAGTGGAAAGAAGTTCCGTTTTGAAATCCAATAGATCTACGTTCAAACCATGGCTCTTCCCCCATTAACTCTGGGAGGTCGGGCAAACCATATAACCTCTCAAAGATTCTAGTTCATCATCAGTAAAATAGGGATACATATTGACTCTCCTTCATAGGGAGGAATTGATGGATGGAATTGTGCTCAGAGAAGTGCCTAGTAGAGAGCAGTAGCTCTGAACCTGGGGCATTATGTCTTTCCTGTCTCCTATGTGCTCTTTCCAAACTCCTGATCCATAGACTCCAAGAGCATCAAAAGTGATGGTGTTTTATGCCACTAAGTTTGGGAGGATTTGCTACCTAGCAGAAGTAACCGGAACGAATGCCTATGATATGCCAGGCAGGTACCATTGTGGGAGTGAATAATAGTCATGCACATGCCACAGGAGCTTTTGCTTATGAGAAGCAGCCTCTCCTGAGAAAGAAGACAGATAATAAACACATAAATATCTCCAGGACCAATACGTGGTATGCAGAAAATGAAATGGTGGCCATCATTATTATTGCCTTAAATAATGATTTGCAAGTAACTACATTTTCTCTTCTCCTCTTTCCAACCTCATTTCCCTCTATGCTCCTCCAATCACCCTTTCTGTGAAGCCAAAATGTCGTTTAATCTCATGAAACCTCTGCTTCTGTTTTTTGGTGCCAGGATATCCTTTCCTTTTCCAAAGATACTATTTGCTAGGACTGAACTGTGTCCCCTGACCATTCTTATGTTGAAGCCCTAGCCCATCCTGTGACTGTATTGGAGATGTGGCCTTTAAGGAGGGGATTAAAGTTACATGAAGTTGGGCCGAGCACGGCAGCTCACACCTGTAATCCCAGCACTTTGGGAGGCTGAGATGGGTGCACCACTTGAAGTCAGGAGGTGAAGACCAGCCTGGCAAATATGGTAAAACCTCATCTCTACTAAAAATACAAAAACTAGTCAGGCGCGGTGGTAGGTGCCTGTAATCCCAGCTACTCCAGTCTGAGGCAGAAGAATCACTCGCAGAGGCAGTGGTTGCGCCATTGCACTCCAGCCTGGGTGACAAAACAAGACTGTCCCTCCAAAAAAAAAAAAAAAAAAAAAGTTAAATGGAGTCCTAAGGGTGGAGCCTTGGATTTAGGAGATTTTTACTCTTAGGAGAAGAGACACCAGAGACCTTGCTATCTCTCTGCCACATGAGGTCCCAGTGAGATGTCCGCCATCTGCAATCCACGAAGAGTGCCCTCACCAGAACCCAATCATGCTGGCACCCTGATCTCAGATTCGTAGCTTCCAAAATGGAGACAAATATCTGTTTTTTAAGCCACCCAGTCTATGGTATTTTTTTTTAAATGATAGCCCAGGCAGACTAATATACAACTCAAGGAGGTCAGGGATGTGCCCCTTAGGCTACAATTGACAGGTTGAGTGAAGAGTTAACTAGGTAAGAGAAGAGGGAAAAGTGTTCCCAAGCAGAGGGAACAGCATATGCAAAGGGCCTGTCATGAATGATAGTATGGTAAGGAGAAGACATACAGGAAGGTCAGTGTGGCTACAACTGAGGCCAAGAGGAAGTACAGAAGATGAAGATGAAGACGGGCAGACAGCAGAGGCATCACACGGGGTCTTGGGTACCACCTTAAGGCCTGCAATGGAAGAGAGCAACAAGCCCTTTCAATAGGCTTGTTAACCATGGTTGAGGAGTAGGTGGCAGGCAGGACCTATTTCGAAATTCCCAGGTAGGGTGGCATGGAATGCTTTGCTTCACGGCGTGGAGTGAAAGAGAGGCAGGAGCCCCCGTATCCTGCGCTCTGTTCTTGCTGTGTCCAGAAAGCCTGCTCTATCTGGACTCCCTGCCCTCTCGACCCAGAGGCTGCTGTGTGCAAGCTCTCCTATGAGCCTTCCGGTCGCTTGACATTTTCATCTGTGTCCTCCTTTCTCCCCTCTGGAAGGGACTCGCAGGCTCAATAAACACTGCCATGGAAAAACGCAGCGACTCATCTATTTTTATTACAAATGAAGCTTCTCGAGGAGGGAACAACTCTTATTTACTTCTCAGGGTAAGGGTTTTGACAACAGGTTTATTTTCTCCAACCCTCCAAGGATTAAGTGAGTAACACTCTAAAGTTAACAGTACATTAATTAATGCCAAATTGGTTGGAATTTTCCTAATAAAAATCCTCATAGTAATCACATTATGGGCCATTAACGCTGCCTCCTGATCATAAACCATAAATATGTTCTGCAGGTGCCTTCTTCTAAAAAAGGGACATTTCTCCAAATCGTTTCCCATTTGTCACATTTATGCTGTCACGTCACATAACGCAGACAGGAATAATTACAAAAGCTCACGTGGGTAGGATTTACTCTGCGCTGGTCACTCGGCCAAGCCCTGTACACCGATGAGGTGCTGCTATCATTCTCATTTTACAGATGGGGAAACTGAGGCAGACAGAGAGAGCATAATCTGCCCATGGTCAAGTGGCTAGGAAGTAATGGAGCTAGGATGTCAGTCCAAGCAAACTGACTCCAGGATGCTCTGTCATCCTGCCTCTTGAAAGGTAAAGACTACATCTCTAAGCACAGTGGTTCTCTTCGTCAAGCCTACTGCTAATGAAATCTCTGGTTGATCACAATAGCAACCAGCAGCAATAGTCAACACAACATCTGGTTTTGCTCCTAGAGGGCAGGGATGGTGTCTCATTTACTTGGCCTAGGAGAGTGTCTGGTGACAATGCCAGGGGTACTTGGAACACACAGTAAATTCCTGTTGCAGAAATAAATGGGCATAGAAACACACATGCCACAGGGTTCACGACAGTGGGTAACAGCGAGCACCTCAAATGCACTGGGATCTTAATAGATCCATCTCCCTGCAATGGTGTGAGCTGGGCTCAGCCTCAGGCCAGGGCTCTGATACACAGACAAGGAGACCACATGACTCGCAGAGCTGTAGCTCCTGGGACAAAACCAAGGAGGAGCTTGTTTCAAACTCTGTTCTAGCTTCACTGCTTAGGTGCTTCTGATTGTTTCTTTGATTTCTCTGTCTACATAGATAACACCTACTGTAGAAAATCCAAGCATACAGAACAATATGAAGTAAAAAAAAAAAAAAAAAAAAAAAAGAAACCCAGATATTAGTGCCAAAATATCACCATTGTTAAGAAACGTTCAGAGAACATTTTGCAAATAGTTTTATGCACTCACATTATATATAATCCTATATGTTCTGGTTTGTCATACGCGTTCTGTTTTCAGTAATGTACTCCTGACATCTTTTCGCTGTCAGTGAATACAGGTATTCTCTCTTTCCTTCCTCCCACCCTCCTCCTTCCCTTCTCAAATGTTCACAGAGCAGCTACCCTGCCAGCCACTGAGAATGCCCAAATGAACACTGATGTTGAATCTGTCTTCAAGGAGCTGATAGTCCAGTGGATGTTGGATGGAGAAAACAGACCAACATATTTTACAAAATATTGGATGCAATGGAGGAAAAGTACAGGCGGGCAGGGGAGGAGAGAGATGGGGTCAGGTGATCTGATGCAAACCAGGTCTACAGACCTTTCCAAAGAAGCCACAGTGAAGCTGAGCTGTGAAACATGAAGAGTGAGCCGGACGCGGTGGCTCATGCCTGTAATCCCAGCACTTTGGGAGGCCGAGGTGGGTGGATCACGAACGAGATCAGGAGATCGAGACCATCCTGGCTAACATGGTGAAACCCCGTCTCTACTAAAAATACAAAAAATTAGCTGGGCATGGTGGCGGGCGCCTGTAGTCCCAGCTACTCGGGAGCTTGCAGTGAGCCGAGATCGCGCCACTGCACTCCAACCTGGACGACACAGCGAGACTCTGTTTCAAAAAAAAAAAAAAAAAAGAAAAGAAAAGAAATACGAAGAGTGAGCCAGGTGAAGAGATACCACTTTGGAAGGAAGGAAGACCATAAGACCATGTGTCAAGGTCTCAAGGCAGGGAGGGTCTTACTTTGAAGAATAAAAAAAAAAAAAAAAAAGTTGGGGGGCCAGGCGCAGGGGTTCACGCCTGTAATCCCAGCACTTCGAGAGGTGGATCACAGGGTCAGGAGTTCGAAACCAGCCTGGCGAACATGGTGAAACCCCATCTCTACTAAAAATACAAAAATGAGCTGGGCATGGTGGTATGCGTCTGTAGTCCCAGCTACTCGGGAGGCTGAGGCAGGAGAATTGCTTGAACCCGGGAGGCGGAGGTTGCAGTGAGCCAAGATGGCACCACTACACTCCAGCCTAGTGACAGAGCGAGGCTTCCTCTCAAAAAAAGGCAAAAAACCAAAAAAAAAAAAAAAAAAAAAGCAAACTCGGGTAGGGAGAGGGGAGCAGGGAGGACTTTTGTGTTTTTACTTTCCTTTGGTGCTTTTCTGTAGTTTTAAGACTTCTGTAAGGTAATGACAAGAACATACTGAGTAAGTAATTCAGGGCCTCTGGGTAATTTTTCTTAGATGCCTCCAAAGATGGAAGCCTCAGTGGCTTACATAGCAGCACTTGCACTCAGCAGTGATTGTGAGCTATCGCTTCCAAAATGTGCCTGCTCGAAGCTTTCATCCATGGGTCCTAATTTGGTCTTCAAAGATAGTGCTGCTGCTTCTGTGGCAAACCAACCCCTCAAATATGTGGAAATTGTTATTTTGCAATTCCTCCAGCCCCCATCTCCCTCCAAGTCTAAGCCATGTGCATAGTCCAAGCTCATTCAATTTCTCTCCTACCACCGGTAAGGTCCTCCACAGGCACAGCCTGAGATCACTGTAAAAACTTTTAAATACCTTCCAAGCATGTGCCAGCACAAATTCATTTGTTCATCTGATGAATAATTATAAATGCCCGTGAGTGTGCTATACCCTGGGGCAGTGGCAGGGGGGCGGGGGGTGAGGGGGAAGACAGCAGTGGACAGGATGGACTTACCATTTATTTGAGAAATAATTATCGGCCAGGCATGGTGGCTCATGCCTGTAATCCTGGCACTTTTGGAGGCCAAGGTGGGTGGATCACCTGAGGTCAAGAGTTCAGGACCAGCCTGGCCAACATGGTGAAACCCTGCATCTACTAAAAATACAAAAATTAGCCGGGCGTAGTGGCACATGCCTATAATCCCAGCTACTCAGGAGGCTGAGGCACAAGAATTGCTTGAACAAGGAGGTAGAGGTTGCAGTGTGCCAAGGTCGTGCCACTGCACTCCAGCCTGGGCGACTAAGCACGACTTTGTCTCAAAAAAAAGGAGAAATAATTATCAAATGCCTGCTACCGGGTGACACACTGGGGGGCTGCGCACTGGACCAGATGGACGTGGTCAGGGAATCTCTAAATAAATGTGAAATGAATGAATGCTACGTCTTGTCTTCAGCCATTACAGCATCATTGAGGGGATAACCAATGCGCTGCCTTGGTGCTTGTATTAATCAAGTCAAGTTCCCTAACATTGGTTTGAGAGCTCTTGTCTCGGTTCACCCATCACTCTTTGACCTGCCTGGAAGACCAGAGAGACCCTGATTTCTGAATCGTGGCTTGGAAGCTTCATTTAAGCCAGGGGGCTCCTGAGAATAATGTTCTTTTCTTTCTTTCTTTCTTTTTTTCTAGACAGAGTCTCGCTCTGTCACCCAGGCTAGAGTGCAGTGGTGCAATCTTGGCTCACTGCAACCTCTGCCTCTGGGTTCAAGCGATTCTTCTGTGCAGTGGCTCATGCCTGTAATCCCAGCACTTTGGGAGGACGAGGCGGGCAGATCATTTGAGGTCAGGAGTTTGAGACCAGCCTGATCAACATGGTGAAACCCCATCTCTACTAAAAATACAAAAAAAAAAATTGGCTGGGTGTGGTGGTGCATGCCTGTAGTCCCGCTGAGGCAGGAGAATAAACTTTTCTAAATAAGAACCTCTCTGAATGAACTGACAGATGAAGCTGATTTTAAACATGGGCTGGCCCCTAGACCAGAGAACTGCAGGGAAAACTGGGTGGGTCCTAGGATTTTTTGACAGGGTACAGTTAAGATAAGCCTTTAAGAAGACAGAACCTGTGCTACCACAGCTTGGGAAGTCCGCTGACAGTGAAAACAATTTAAATTAAATTAAATTTAGTCAGCTCCAAAAGGAAACACATGTAATGTTAATTTCATGGGTGTACCAATGTGTAAACCTAACAGATGATACTTAAATGAGAAAGGCAGAGAAATGACATTTGGTTAAACAATGCATCAGTGGGTAGGATTTGTTGAAACTGCCATTAAAAAAAAAAATACGAGCACAACCGATATCTAAGCAAGCTGTCATCCAGGCCAGGCCACCTAGGTGTTCTCATATAACACATGTGAGAGAAGCAGTGGGTAGCCGGGGTTGGAGGCAGTCTGGATAAATTTGGGGAACTCAGGTCAACGTCTGTGTTAACTTTTTTGTTTTTGTCTTTTGAGACATAGTCTCACTCTGTCCCCCAGGCTGGAGTGCAATGGTGCAATCTTGGCTCACTGCAACCTCTGCCTCCTGGGTTCAAGTGATCCTCCTGCCTCAGCCTCCTGAGTAGCTGGGATTACAGACACGTGCCGCTATGTCCGGCTACTTTTTATATCTTTAGTAGAGATGGGGTTTCACCATGTTGGCCAGGCTGGTCTCAAACTCCTGGCCTCAGGTGATCCACACCCACCTCGGCTTCTCAAATTGTTGGGATAAAAGGCGTGAACCACCGTGCCTGGCCTGTGTTAACTTCTGATGCTGTTCCTGGGATTGTTTGCCTGGGCAGATAAAATCATTTGCTCGTCTCTCCAACTATGACTGAGATCTCACCCTGGGCAGAAAGTGTGCCTTTGCTTGTTTATGTCCGTTTCTTAAAAGCAACAGATTGTGTAGTATTGGAGGTACATGAAAATGCGGAAAGACAAGCTTTCTATATTACCTCTGACCCTTGGCACAAAATAGGCATTCAGGCAATAAATGCAGAATGAGTGAATGATCCAGACACTCCTCGTTGTCCAACCTGTGGCTTCATGGTGGCATCAACATTTCCTCGCCCCTGTGTTAATAATCACCACCTCCTCACATATTGTTTGGGGTCCTTATCCCTGTCCGGCAGCCATCACTCCTGTTCAATATTCACAGAACTACATCCTATGGTCAATAAAGCTAAGGGAAGCTGATTGACTGGCAAGAAACAGGACTCTACTAAAAATGCTGACCCAAGAAACAATGCGTACACTGACCCTGCCAGAAATATATTGACAAAAGCCAGCACTTTGTTAAGCACTTACTATATGTCGGGCATGGTATCAAGAGTGTTTTCGGTTGGTTGGTTGGTTGGTGGCATTTTTTCCAGCTCATCATCACACAGACACTGAGGCAGATGCCATCATTATCCCACTTTTGCAGAGGAAGAACACGTTGAGACTCAAAGAGGTTACGTAGCATGACCAAGATCACACAGCTAGTGGCCAAGCTGGGATTTCAACTCAGGCTAACCTGCTTCCAGAGCCGTTACTGCATCCTGCCTTAAATGTATTAAGAATATGTTTCAAGCAGAGTGTGGTGGGGTGCACCTGTAGTGCCAGCTATTCGGGAGGCTGAGGCAGGAGGATCGCTTGAGCCTGGGAGGTTAAGGCTGCAGTGAGTTATGATCATGCCACTGCACTCTAGCATGGGTAACTGAGTCAGACCTTGTCTCCAAGAAAAAATAAAAAGAACGTATTTCAGATGACTGATAAGACAGGAAGTTGACAGTTCCTTTGTGCTTTACATAGAGCACTAAAATCCAGTATGAGCCAGGGCAATGCTGGGCTCAACACATGGATCCCCAAATCAGTGGCTTGAACATAACAAAGGCTTATTTCCTTCTCCTATGCAGCTTGAGCAGCTCTCCTACAGGGCCGTCCTCCCAAGAGGTGACTTCAGGATCCATATTGCTTCAATTCCACAATCCCACTCCTCAGCACCCTTCTGTTGCAGTGCACAGAGGGGACAGCAACTGGCATGACGAATTCACGCCCCGTCAACTGGCTTGGCCAGGAAGTAACCATCATTTCCACTCATGTCCCTCTGAGGGAGACTGAGTCCCAGGACCCCACCCAGATACCTGGGAGTTAGTACTGGAGAGAACAAGGGTCCTAGAAGAACATTTATATTTTATGCCACAGAAACATGCTAAGTTATGCCCTAAGCCAGCACTTCTTGACCAGGGAAAATTTGGTCTCCCTGAGGACACCTGGCAATGTATGGAGACATTTTTGTTTCTCACAACTGGAAGAAAGAATGCTACTGGCATCTAGGAGGTAGAAGCCAGGGATGCCGCTAAACATCCTACCACACATGGGATGGCCCCCACAGAAGGGATCATCTGGTTCAAAATGTCAAGTGCTGAGGTTGAGAAACTGCTTGAAACCCACGATCCTGAAAAAGATTGTCTGGGGAGCGTATTAAAATGCAGGATCTGGGCCGGGCGCAGTGGCTCACGCCTGTAATCCCAGCACTTTGGGAGGTGGAGGCAGGTGGATCACTTGACATCACCCGTTCAAGATCAGCCTGGCCAATATGCTGAAACCCCATCCCTACTAAAAATATAAAAATTAGATGGGCACAGTGGTGTACACCCATAATCCCAGCTACTTGGGAGGCTGAGGCATGAGAATCAATTGAACCCAGGAGGCAGAGATTGCAGTGAGCCGAGATCATGCCACAGCACTCCAGCCTGGCTGACAGAGCGAGACTCTGTCTCAAGAAAAATAAAAATAAAACACAGAATCCTGCACTCTCCCTCCAGATCACCACCTGGCAGTATTTCAGTATTTTCAGGGTCCCCTCTGGCAACTATGATGGCTGTTCTTCGTGAACCACACTCAGGGAAACCTCACGGGGAAGAAGAATTGAGAACACCAAGGGTGGGTGGGACTAGGCGCTGATGGACTCGCACAGAGACACCCCTCAAACGCTTCAGGGTCAGTGTGAGGCAGCTGAGCCAGGGGAAAAAAAAAAGGCTGACATTTGTTAAGTGCCTCTCTCTGTCTCTTTCGTGCAAGCCTTGAATTGCAGGGAACATATTCTAAGACTAACCTGTCAGGCAATAACAACTAAATTACTAACCTTACCTCCCGCTGGGCCCCGTATCCCTGTCAGACGCACAGTCGCATTCACAGAGGAATGCTTCCTGGAGATGTGTTCCCAGCATCGGGGAAGGTGACCCTTTTGCAGGAACAGAGCCATGTGGTCACATGTATTTCACAGGGGCCAGAGGGCTGGAAATAACCCAAAGGAAAGGGAAGCAACTCTGGGCAGAGCAGTAGGGCAATCAGAGTGGTCGAGGCTCTTTGTCAAACCATTTTTGCTTTATCCATGGCACTCACTACAACCTACTTCCCATTGTTTGCAGTCAGGTCTTGCCAAGTGGCTGTGCTTTAGCCAGTAAAATAGAAATGTGATGCACACAACTTCTAGGCTTGCCCATGGACACCTGTGCATGCTTCTCTGCTATTTCCCTCTCCACTGTCTGGGTGCAGAAGAGCACAGTGACCTTGGATGCTGTGTAGTGAAGATAGTGAAGATAGTGGAGTCAGACGGAAAGGGCCTGGATCCCTGAATTACAACATGGAGGGGAGTCAATCAGGAACATTTATTTTGGATGGCAGAGGATGAAGACATCAACCACCTTCACGTTAGTGGCATTATACACTGGTGGCTGTGTTCCAGTAAAATTTGACTTACGAAACAGGTGGTGGGCTGGATTCAGCCCACAGGCTATAGTTTACCAATCTCTGCTTTAAGAGAAGCTCAGTCTACCAAATATAGTACTAGCCTTCCAGAAAGAGTTATCTGATTAGACATTTTGCCCTGTGTGACCTCACTGCAAACAAACATTGCTAGGTTTGATTGTTACAGCAGCTGATGTTGCCCTAATACAGTGATTCTATACCTGGGCAACGAAGGCAGAAAGGCTTGGGTTCAAACTCTAGGACCAGCCCTCGCTAGCTCTGTTATCGAGAGAAGCTACGAGAACCTTTGAGCTTCAATTTCCCAAAGTGGAAAATGTAAAGGAAATACTGAGGAGGGTTTCCCTGACATATTTTAATAGAAGGCTGTGGTATATTTGCCATCTAGGAGCTGTTGTACAGATGTTCTCACTGTTGATCACATTCTATCAGCGAAAAGACAGGGACAGGAGGAGAAGCAAGGCACTGAGATGGGTGAAGGTGAACCATTTAGAAAGCCTAAACTTTCCATACATTTCTTACATGGACACATGAATGACCCAACACACACTTTGAGCAGCATCTGCCTTCTATGAAGACCAGGCATGCGCATGCCTAATCACCCTTCGGGAGCAAGAGCCACCTGTGATTTGGCTTGTTTTCTTTCGTAATCTTATTTTGCAGTCTTATCAGTGTATCTGTGCAAAAGATTACTCAGTATACGTCCGCTTGTTAGTGGATGCAGGGAAGCTATCACAATTTAGAAAGCACATGCTTTATACTCTCCAGTCAGGCTTCCCTCTGTGTCCTGGCTCTGTCACTTATTTGGGCAAATGGCTTCACCTCTTGAAGCCTCCTCAGCTTCCAAATCTGCAAAATGGGTATGCCAGAGACAGCTAACCATCCACCAAAATCCATTCTCCCCTCTGTTATACACAATTACAGATGAGAATGTGACACTTGTCAACGCTTCTTCAACACTTCTCAGCCTCTCTTGTAGCCAGGTGCATGAGGCTCTCCCTAGACTTTAAGACAGGAATCTGAAACATTTTCTTTTCTATAAGGGGGACACACAGTAAATACTTTGGGCTTTGTGGGTCATATGGTTCTCTGTTGCAACTACTCAACTCTGCCATTGTAGAGAGAAAGCAGCCACAGATAAGACCAAAACAAATGGGTGTGGCTGTGTTCCAATAAAATTTAACTTACACAACAGGTGGTGAGCTGGATTTGGCTTGTGGGCTATCGTTTACCAATCTCTGGTTTAACAGACGCTCAGCCTACCAAATATAGTACTCGTCTTCCAGGAAGAGTCATCTGATTAGACATTTTATCCTGCGTGACCTCATAAGCCACCAATTCTTATTACACGTACATACACACACCCACACACCCACACACACACTTTCTCATTTATAATTGGTCTGTGTCTCTGAAATTCTCATCATGTCCTTAAACGTCAACTGTTCCCTGCTCTTTAATCCCAGTCTCCACAGGCGATGTCTCCCCCAACCCTTCCTCCTCCTTTTTAGGACCCACTCCATAATCTGCAGGGCTCACTACAGATGAAAATGCAAGGCCAGGCCCCTTGTTCAAACAATATTAAGAGTGTCAAGATGGTGAAAGCAGAGCATAAAATCTAATGTGGGGCTTTCTGAGCATGAGCTCAGGTTACAAAGTCCAGCAAGCAGACCCTGCTTGTCTGGCTTGTATTACCACCAGCAAGCCCAGAAAGTTTCCTGCTTAACTTCTTGACAAGTCCAGAAATGTGCCACCTGCATGCTGCTTGAAGGGTTTCGGGAATGGTTTTACACATCACAAGAAGAAGAAGAAGAAGAAAAAAAAAACCCCAATTTTCTTTTAGTATATTACTTGTCAGACAGCGAAATGGGATATAATTATGGTGTGACATTTCCAACAGCAAATATGTTCCAGTGTAAGCAATTAACACCGGTTCTTTTGGCAGGCTTAAAAAGATTACTCAGAGACTGTGGTAAGTTACAATGCCCCATGAATAATAAATAATGTAGAATTGCAGCTAAGTTGCATTCTACCACCAAAGTTCAAATTTCTTGATGAAAATAAATTGGGTGCTGTTAACCCTCTGTGGACTTCACATGGCTTCTTTGGATTTTTGTAAAGTACATATTTACCTTACCCCTAAGAACATCTGCAAAAACTTAAAAAAAAACTCTGCATGTATTCATTTCAGCTGCTGGAAATTTGCATGAGGTAGTGGGTTTGAAGGGGACCCCCTCCAGGATGGACAGAATTGGGGAGATGGCTTGCACTGAGAACTATCATCCTTGGAGGCTGTTATGGTTCAATGATGAAGTCCCAAGATTTAGTGGAAGGTATATCTGGACCCATGTCCCTATTCTCTCCGCCAGTCTTGACCTAACCAAAGGGAGGGCAGCACCTTCTGAATGTATTTGTGCAGCTTGTGACTCTGAGCAACTGAAACCAATGAAACACCAGCAGCAGTTACAGAGCCACACACCGTAGGGGCATTCAAGGCCACCATTATGTGCAAAGCCTCAGGGCCATTGTACCCTGGTACTATAGCACTGCTAGCACTATGGGCTGGAAAATTCTCTACTGAGGTGACGGCAAGGTGTCCTGTGCATTGTGCGGTGCCCAGGAGCATCTCTGGACTCAATCCACTAAACGCCAGGAGCATCCTTTCCAGAGTTGTGACCATTAAAAATGTTTCCAGGCCAGGCACAGTGGCTCACATGTATAATCCCAGCACTTTGGGAGGCTGAGGTGGGCAGATCACCTGAGGTGAGGGCTTTGAGACCAGCCTGGTTAACACGGTGAAACCCTGTCTCTACTAAAATATAAAAATTAGCCAGGTGTGGTGGTGGGCGCCTGTAGTGTCAGCTACTTGGGAGGCTGAAGTGGGAGGACGGCTTGAGCCCAGGAGGCAGAGGTTGCAGTGAGCCGAGATCACACCACTGCACTCCAGCCTGGACAACAGGGTGAAACCCCGTCTCAAAAAATAAAAATAAAGTTTCCAGATATTGCCAAATGTCCATGGAAAAAAAATCACTACTTTAGATAGACCTGGGTCCATCAGTGTGTGGCCTTCAGCAAATGACTTCATTGCTTTGAGCCTCAGTTTCCACATGTGCAAAAAAACTCCCATGCCTACCTTATAAAGAGATTGTGAGGCTAGGATACAATGATGCAGACAGAGTGCTCAGCCTGGTGTCTGGCATAAAGTCAGCATTCAGTAAGACAGATGCGATTTATTCCATCACCCATCTGACTGTTTACAAACAGCTACTGAGCACAGTGGAGCCATGGCAGGTACCAGGAGTGCGAAGATGCACAAGCCTTATCTCTGTCCTAGACATGCTAACCAACAATGTCAGTGCACAGGGGTGCTTGCTAAAATGAACACCTGGGCACGGGGCAACAGGGGCTTGGAGAAGAATACCTAAATCTCAGGGCTTCATGGACAAGATGGCACCTGCATAAAGTAAAAGTTTTCCAGGCAGACGCACGTGGGGAAGGGCATTCCAGGCAGAGGGAACTGCATGTGCAAAGGCGTGGTGGTATGAGTCACTCAGAACTCCCCTTAGCTCAGCACAGCTGGGAGGTGAATTCTATGACGCAGGTAAGGGAGGAGGAGCAGCAGGAACAAGGCTGGCAGGCAGAGGGCAGGTGAGGAAGGATCCTGAGATGTCAAATAGTTCTCATCTCGTCAACCCAATGAACTCATAGCAAAGCTGAGTCCAAATCCTGCCTTGCAGGAAGCAATGCAGTGATTGATTAGCAATGTCTGCTGCGGCCCGGGAAGGTAGAAGAGACTCAAGTTGCAATGTATTTCCCTGTTTGATGAGGGTTTTCATCAGGGGAGCGATGTGAGGAGAAGAACATTTTTTAAAGCTCACTCTGGAAGCCAGGTTTTTTGTTTTGGAAGAGAAGACAGAGGAAGAAATGGGGCAGGAGAAAGAGTTGGGAAGTGACCGTAATACTACCAGACAGAAACAATACATGCCTAAAGGACAGAGCAGGATGGTTGGGGAGGAAGAGATGGATACAAGGCATTTAGGACCCAGAAATGACAGTGACTTTGTGGATTTAAGGGAGTAGAAATAACAGAGACTCTTGGATTTTTGGTGTGGGCAAGTTGGGAAATGACAGGGTTATTCACCTAAGAAAAAAGTTCAGGAGATTTTGGAGGCAGAAGGATGGCAGGTTATTTTTCAGACCCTTAGATGCCTGTGGAACCTCAAGGTAAAAATGTCCATCGACTACTGTAGGTTTGGATCAGGAACCCAGACCAGTGATGAGGAATAAAGTCATTGCTTAGACATGGTGGCTGTCTTCACTGGCCAATAAGTGAGCTACAGTGACCCTGCTTCTCCAGCCCCCGGGGAAACCCAGCTGTAAACGAGAAAGATAGCTCTTTCCAGTGGGATTCTCTCCTAAAGTCATTCCCGATTGACAGGATTAGTGAAGGACGACAGAAGAAAGTCATTACTGAATAATCCCCTGCACATTTCATAGTCAACACAGCATTCATATGATCCTTGTAATCCAATTAGACGATGCAGGAAGCTATATCTTAATTCCTGACTTCATTGTGACTTGCCTGGTCACAGGCAAACCTTGTTTAATAAGGTGTCACCTAAACACTGAGTGGTGCCTACAAAATGAGCACAGAACGGTGGTGGGGTTGGGGGCTGAGGGGAGGAGGTGACAGCTGTTTAGAATATGTCCTGTCTCAAGCAGCCAATAGGATACTTAGAAGTCCCATGTTCTCATCAGCGAGGCTTGTGATTGGAGGAGGCTTCTGATTGGAGGAGGCTTGTGATTGGAGAAGGCTTCTGATTGGAGGCTGCACATCTCCCCTTCTCTCCATCCATTTTGCTCCTCTTGACCTGTGTGTGACAACTGCCTATCTGGTGGCTGGAACTCATCTGACAATAGGAACAACAATCATTTTTACATGATTGCTACTTACTAAGGGCCCACCTCACACCTGGCATTTTATACACCTGGCCCAAAAAACCCTTGGGCAGAGTAGATTGTATCTTCATTCTAAGGATGAGAAAACTACATATGACTCAGAGAAGTTAAGGCATATGTCTCAGGCCACACAGCTAGAGTTAGATTCAAATCCAGATCTGTTTGCTTTCCTTTTATTAATTTTTTTGAGACAGAGTCTCGCTCTTTTGCCCAGGCTGGAGTGCAGTGGCGCAGTCTCGGCTCACTGCAGCCTCCACCTCCCAGGCTCAAGCAATTCTCCTGTCTCAGCTTCCCAAGTAGCTGGGACTACCAGTGCATGCCACCAAGTCTGGCTAATTTTTGTACAGATCTGTTTGATTTCTCAAGTTAGTGTCATTTGCCTCTGGCACCATGCCCTTCCAAGGCGAGATTCCAGAACTGACGTGCAAAAAATGTGCAAAATGCCTCCAGAACTCTAGCCCGGGCCAGTCCTGGCCCACATGTCCGTGTGAGGACTGGTTTACCTCCATCCTCCTGTGCGTGTGACCCCAGCTGTGGGCTTATGTGGACCAGATGAATGTGACTGTAGTTACACCTAGATCACAAAGAACATCTGAGAGGAGGTGATGCCTCTGATCTCTATCAGACCACGAGGAAACCAGAGAGTATGGAGTCTGCTCCAAGTGCTGGGCTAGGCCCCATGGAGGAAGTGCTTTTGCTGGGATCTCAAATTCCAGCCCACACTGGGCTGCCCATATAAGGTCAATGAGAGAAGTAGGCCAGGGAGGGGGGCCGAGGCAAATTAGAACAAGTCCATTCACCCTAACAGAGGTGATCCGTTCTCAGCATCAATCATTTTATCATGGGGAATGCATTCCACGTTGCTCAATCTCCTGGTTTTCCAGAAGACTCCAGAAATACTGATTCTTATGGGCAATATTCCAATTTTAAAACAGTTACTAATTCACATTTGTAAAAAAATAATCTGTATGTGAGTGTACTGGGTTAAACCGCATCCCTCCAAAATCACGTCCACTCAGAATCTCAGAATGTGATCTTATTTGGAAATACAGTATCTGCAGATATAATTAGTTAAATTAACACGAGTTCATACTGGGTTAGAATGGGCTAGAAATCCAATGACTCATCTTCTCCTAAGGTCACGTGAAGACATGCAGGAAGGTCACGTGCTGATGGAGGCAGGAACTGCACTGGTACATCTATAAGCCAAGAAACACCAAGGAATGCCAGCAGCGACGGGAACCTAGGAGAGAGGCATGGATGCTCCTCTAGACCCTCTAGAACAAACCAACCCTGCTGATGCCTTGGGCGTGAACTTCTGCTTCTGACCTCCAGGACTCTCATTCTCCAGGACAAGAGAATAAATTCATGTTGTTTTAAGCCACCATGGCTGAGGCGATTTGTTAAGGTGGCCCTAGGGAACTAAAACAGAGAGCCAAACCCACCAGGGCTGTAAGAAGAATGTGCCCAACCGTCCTTCCCATGATCACAGGATCATGCTCTTGATCCTGTCCCTGTCCGCCTCCTCTTCTGAAGCTTGACTGATTCACTTCCTCCCTTGCATTGCTGCCTGTCCACCACACTGGCCTCCATCCTTCCTGGGCTAGTTCAGATGTCTCCATTTTACCAGCATTTCCTAGTATTGACCACTCTAAGCCTTCCGTGAGCAGTAGATGGTCCTGCTCTGCATCCTGAAATCTGCCTGCTATCTGTCAGTCAACTAGAGTTGTTTTCCAAAGGAAGCTGAGGAGAAAATCCAAAGGCTTGTCTTCACCCATTCTCCATTTTTCTTCCAGCGCTTCTGACAACTGGAGGCCGCCTCCTCTTTTTGGAATGCGCTGCTCTTTTGGCAGCCCCGGTCCTGCCCTTCCTAAGTCATCTGAGCACCTTTCATCACTTCCCTTGGCTCCGTGTTGACCGTTTCTTTCATCCTCTGGTCCCTTAAATGTAGGGATTGCAGGTTTATTCTCTTCTCTATGCTTTTAAAAAAGCTAACTCAGTGGCCCTCAACTGGAAGTGATATAGCTCCCCAGATACATTTATCAATATTTGGAGACATTTTTCATGGCCACAACTGGATGACCTGTACTACTGGCACCTAGTAAGTCGAGGCCAAAGGCATCCAAGGGCCACAGGATAGCACCTGACAATAAAGAATGATCCAGCCCAAAGTGTTAATAGGACCACGGTTGAAAAACCCTGAGCTAACAGAACCCCACTTCGACGCTCTTGATCATTTGTCTCATGAGCTGTGCCTCTCAAGGAACTCTAGCCTGGAATATTCTCAGAAGGAAACAGTTCATGCATTGCTTCTTGAAGATTTCCAATGTGCATTTGCCCCTGAAAGGCTCTCACAAGGTCTGCAGTCAAATACAAACTTGTTTCGCATTTGTTTAATCCACCATTTCCTAAATGTATTTGAATACAGAAATCCTTTGGTTAGGCAATAATCACTATCATTCTTCTGAAGTAAGCAGCACTATCTAACAATTTGTTGAGCATTGACCATGTGCCAGAGTGTCCTAAGCCTTTCACATGTCCTACAGGGCCTTTCTCCCTGCAGGCAGTTGGGTGCGGTGGATAACAATGTTGGCTCTGGAGTCAGGTACCTGGCTTGGCATTTGGGGCCACATCAATGAACTGTGTGACCTTCGTAAATGCCTTCATTTCTCTGAGCCTCGATTTCCTTACCTTTAAATAAGAGTATAGTCATGCATCACAACGACGGGATACATTCTGAGGAGTGGATTGTTAAGAGATTTTGTTATTGTGAGACTATCACAGAGCGCACTTACACAAACCTAGATGGGATGGCTTACCACACCCCTAGGTTACATGCTCCTAGGCTACAAATCTGGACAGCATGTTGCTGTACGCAATACTGTAGGCAACTTTAACACAGTTTTAAGTATTCGTGCATCTAAGCATATCTAAACATAGAAAAGGTACAGCAAAAATATGGTATAAAAGATGAAAATGGTACACCTATGTAAGACACTTATCATGAATGGAGTTTGCAGAACTAGTAGTTGCTCTGGGTGAGTCAGTGAGTAAGTGGTGAATGAATATGAAGGTGTAGGACATTACTGTACATTACTGGAGACTTTATAAACACTGTACACTTAGGCTACACTCAATTTATAAAATAATAAACTATGATGTTATGACTACAATGTCTCTAGTCAACAGGAATTTTTCAGCCCCATTATAATCTTACGGGACCACCACTGTATATGCAGTCCATTGTTGACTGAAACACTGAAACATACAGTGCATGACTGTGTGTGTGTATCTGTGTGTGTGTGTACATGTATATATATACACACACACATACATATATACACACACATACATATATACACACACATACATATATACACATACATACATATACACACATATACACACATACATACACACATACATACACACACATACATATACACACATACATACACACATATATACATATACACACATATATACACACATATATATACACATATATACATATACATTATATATATATCCCATGTCAAAACATTCTGAATCTCAGATGAAACTTGTAAAGGGCTTTCTGGTATGTTCTCAGTAATGCTGATTATTGACTGATTGATGATGATGAAGATGGTGGTGGCGTTGGTAGTGATGGTGCTGAAGGTGATGGTGATAGCTGTGATGATTGGGGAGGCAATGACAGTGGTGGTGATGGGGATAACAGGATGGTGGTGAGAGAGAATAAGGTGGTGGTGACGGTGGTTCTGATGGGAGCGGCAGTAGTAGAGGTGATAGTGGTGTTGGCAATGGTGGGCGACAATACGAGGTGGTGGCCTTCGTCATGGTGTTGGTGGTAATGTTAGCAGTGGTGGTGATGGTGGTACTGTGCTCTCTATTTGGACTGTCCTTCTTGACCTGGTGAAATTGTATCATTGCCTACTTACTTATCTCAAAGACTATGACGTTTTCACTGATTGCCCCCTTTGGGCATCATTCTTCCTCTTTGGTGTCACATTTTTTTTAATGCCTCCACCATATCACTCTCTGACATATACTATCAGGACTTGTCTCCTCTGCTCTTCAGGGGGCACCTTCCCTTCACCTGCCACATACAAAGAGGGGCCATTTAATACATGCATGTTGACATCAAATAGGGTAGATTATGGAGGCACCAGAACTTTCCAACAAGCCTCTCCCCAACCCCATGGGAAAAATGCAACCGAAAGCAACTTGATGAGAAGCATCCCCCGCCTGCTTCAAGGAGACCTCAAGGCAAACTCATGCCCAGCCTCAAAACACTCAGAAAATGGGTGGTGGCACCAGAAGACAACTTCATTGCGGGTCAGCCACTGCCCATCCTGCTTGAACACAGTGAGTGATGGATGCCGGTGCTGAGCAAAGCAAAAGCAGGGCCTGGAAAGGAAGCAGCCCGGTTTCCCGCTGCAAGCTAGTGACGGAGACTTCTGTCTGCAGGAGCGAGCAAGAGTCCTCAGAGCAGAAATTTAAGTAGGAAGGTGTGGTGCAGGGCTCTGCGCATACTAAGTGGCCTGCAGACGCACCCTGCTTCAAAGCGGAGCTTGCAGGCTGCCAGCTCCTGGGCCTGCCCAGCCTGCAGACGGCTTTTCTGGGGCTCACACTCTGTTTTGCTGCTTTGTTTTAAATTAAAATAGTTGTCAGTTAAATCAAGAGATTCCAGATTAAACTCAGATTTCTCACAAAAGGAATAATAAATGGAAGAGCAAGCAAGCCTGGGCCTGCAGTTCTCAAGGCAAGGGAGAGCCTGGGGCTTTAGACTATTGTGGAGCTAAGTCAGTGGCAGCTTCTACCTGCGTACTCCAGGCACTGACATCCTGCCTGGCCCCTTGGGGTATTTTGTGACCCTTGCTATAAATACCACCAGTGTATGAAATGCCAACTTCATCCTGGTTAAGCGCATGTGCTTAGGGGTGCAGCAGACTCGGCTTCACATCTGGGCTCTGATTTTGCGTGGCTGGGTCACTTCAGGCAAGGTTACTTGCTCTCCCCTAAGTCCTAGTTTCCTCATGAGCCAAGCAAAGGATGCTAATGACATGGCTCCTCCATACTGAAGGATTCAAGAAGACCGGACCGAAGACACGCTTATTGAGTGATTCTCATAACTGGGACCTGTGTCGACAGTGAGGTGGGTACTGCTGCCACCCCCATTTTGCAGAGGAAAAACCTGAGACTGGAGGAACGCAGTGATTTGCCCAAGAATGCCTAGCTTGTGAGTGACAGAGCCTGGATTCAATTGCAGAAAGCCTGCCTTCTGCACCGAAGTCATCACCACTTTCAGCTCTCGATTTTTCACTCCCAAGTGGCAAAACCATCCCTCCATTTCAGCTCTTGCAAATCTCTGGGCCTACGTTTAGCCCTGCTTAACTGTCCAGTTACGTCTTTGCCTTTCCAATGAGGCTCTGATCAATGCTATGTCTTGAGACACTAACTTCTGCACGGCTAACACCTGTTTGCCTAATGAATAATGAACAAATGCCTAAGAAATAAATAAGCCTCAGGGGTAAATAAGCACATAAGAAATCAATCAAATCAGCTAGTGGGTAGAGAGTAGATAAAAACAGCAAAAAAATAACAGCTCATTGACCACTTTTTTTTTTTTTTTGACATTTCTAAAATCTCTCGGGGATCATTACAGATTTCACAGCAGCACTCGAAGAGCCCTCCCCACGTGGGAATCCAGCAAACTAAGCCACGTGATACAAATAAATAAATAAATAAACCATCTTGTCTCCAACCCTAAGCTTCAAGTCTACCTTGAGCAAAATGAACCCAGCACTCTTTGGTGCAGATCCACAGTAAATGATTACTTAGCCCACAGAGAAACGCCTGTCTGCAAGACTGTGTTAGTTATTATCCTATCATAATAAAATAGATTATGCTATAGTAATGAATACGACCATAATGGTTTGCTGGCAGTTTAATCAATGCATTCCTCAACTGCAATTGAGCAAAATAGGTAACGGAGGATCATCTGATCTACATTTTTATTAATTTGGTGCCATTTGTCTCCTGGTTGTTTTAATGATCTCTCATTATGAGAAAATGGGAAAACTTCCTGAAAAAAAAAAAAAAAAGGAGGGGGGGAGTCATCTTGCTTTATTTTATTCCTTGCTTCGTTTTAGTGTGAAAAGTAGCTTGTTCCAATTCAGTTTGGGAATGGAGGTTACTGATTCCTGATTAAACATAGTTCTAGATTTCAGACGGCAAAGCTCCCTTATCTCAGAGAAGTCAGACAAAGCTACTCAAGTCATACGCAAGTTTAGACGTGTTGAAAGTGGCCTGGAACCACTAACAGCCAAATCATCATCATTACCATCAGGTTTTTTTTTGGAGACCTACTAGGTGCTGAGCATGGTGCTGGGTGAGCTCTTCTTTCCAGACCTCCCACCCATCCTGCAAAAGGACATACCAGTATCCCCATTTACAAATGGGGTTCAGAGAGGTCAGCTAACCTGGCCAAAGGTCACACAGCTGGAAAGAGGCAGTGGCAGACTCCAAACTCGAAGGGCCCCGTCTCAATGCCTCTCAGTATTTCTTACACACACGAAAGGGACTGTTTGTTTCTCAGTCCCCAAAGACGCGCTGAGTCACGGTAGAAATTATGCATTCAGGATACTGAGTGGGGAATTATGACAAATGCTTTCTTTGCAGTTCCTTTAAGGACTGTGTCTCTCTTGATATAGCTTTCTGGCTTAAAAAACGTTTGCCTAGTGCCTGCATCTGTTTACAGAAAATCCGACGTGTTGGTAAATGTGCACCTTGAGTGCCCTCCAAGTAACAGCTTCAGTCCACATCCAGTTTCTAAGTGCAACCATCCCTAGCCTTTTAAGCACATATATCACTCTCTATTGTTTAATCATTATTATTATTATTATTATTATTATTATTAAGACAGAGTCTTGCTCTGTAGCCCAGGCTGGGGTACAGTGGCACAACTGCTGCTCACTGCAACTCTATATCCCGGGTTCAAGCAATTCTCATGCCTCAGCCTCCCGAGTAGCTGGGACTACAGGCATGCGCCACCACGCCTGGCTGATTTTTCCATTTTTAGTAGAGATGGGGTTTCCCCATGTTGGCCAGGCTGGTCTCAAATTCCTGACCTCAAGGGATCCGCCTGCCTTGGCCTCCCAAAGTGCTGGAATTACAGGCATGAGCCACTGTGTCTGCTCTTATTGTTATTTTCTTAATCAGAGACTGTACTTGTGGAGAAAAAGGGTGATCCAAGCCATAAAACCGTGGGGGGACAGTCTGACATGAAACACTGGATGATGGGATGGTTTAATTTCTCCTTATCCTGGAATTCTAGAATCTTGTTTCTGGGTCCCTGTGTTAGAGAAATCAGGTTCTGTGATGCTGTTGGACCTCAGTAAGGGAAAATCTCCATTCCTTTTCATGCCCTACGTGCTTTACCCAAAGTGCTAGAACCCGTCTGTGATCCTGTCCACTGTTGTGATTAGGTTTTAAAGTGCAGACATCAGGCAGGTAACCTCACGAGTGAGGAAGGCCTGGTGTGAGACTGCAGCGAGTTTCACAGATCAGGAATAAGCAAATCTGTGTCCCATCCAATGGAGATGCTTTTTTTTTTTTGAGACAGAGTCTCGCTCTGTCACCCAGGCTGGAGTGCAGTGGTGCAACCTCTGCCTCCCAGGTTCAAGTGATTCTCCTGCCTCAGCCTCCTAAGTAGCTGGGACTACAGGCACGCGCCACCACGCCCAGCTAATTTTTGTATTTTCATTGGCCAGGCTGGTCTGGAGATACCTCTTCCATCAACAGATCAGCTTGGTCACGTGTGGCCCTGAAGGCTTAAGGTTGCCAGATCTTTCCATTTATCTTGAGGGAAGCTGGAGATCTTGAAATTTAAATACAAGTATCTGATTTTTAATTATTAGCAACTGATTCATAAAATTCAAGCGTCTAGCCTGGGCCTGGCGTCTTGCTGGCTTTAGTTTCCATGCCAAGAGTGAAAGTGAGCATGCGTAGGGTCTTACCACCTCTTCCTCATTTACGAGTCTAAATGGCTATCAGGAATCAAAGAAGACACCTGAATTTTTTTGTTAGAGGGATTAAGGAGTGTCAATATCACAACTGAAATGGAGAGTACCAAAAAAAAAAAGGCTGGACTTGGTTGAGGGGAGAGTGTTGAAAAGCTGACGTGGGATTGTGACCTCAGTGGGACATGTGACTGGTGATGCCCATTGTAGTTTCCTGGGGCTGCCCTAACAAAGTCACACAGCTGGGGGGCTTAAACAGCAGAAACTTACTGTCTCATAGTGCCGGAGGCTGGAGGTTCAAGATCAAGGCATTGGCAGGGTTAGTTTCTTCTGAGGGCTGAGAAGGAAGGATCTATCTATCTCTGGGTCCGAACATCCTCTTTTTATATGGACACAGCTATGTTGGATTAGGGCACACTCTAATGACCTCATTTTAACTTGATAATCTGTAAAGACCCTATTTCCAAATAAGGCCACATTCACAAGTCCCAGGGCTTAGGAATTCAACCGATTTTTGGGGACACAATGCAATCCATAATATCTACTTAGCAACTGAGTATAGAATTCTGAAATTCTGAAGAGAGGCTTGATTTAGGTATCATTGGCATTTAAGCGGCTGTTCAATGCAGAAAGTAAGGTAAAGAACAATGTTCAGGTGAGTCTTGTTTGGGGATTTAAAAGATCAAAGATTGTAAGGATGTGTAATATACGAAGTTTGGTGCTTCTCAAACTTTAACGTCCATAAAGTGGAAATAATGGTATTCAACTTACAATCCCAATTTTACTACATTATTATTATTTGAAGGGCTCCAGAATGAGATCTGTGTTTTTCAGTATCTTTTCCCCATTCTCATTCCAGGAAGAAGTTCAAAGATACTTTAGATAAACTATTAATTTTTTTTTTCCAAATGGACTTTTATCACCCCACAAGGTGGCCTCCCTTGGGGTGACTCCTGCCCTCTCCTCTGCCTTTCCACGCTCAGCAATGTGTCTTGGTTGATGATACCGGTTGGAGGTTTAAGATCAATGCCCTTCGTCCCGACAGGCAGTGAACTGGTTTTTCAGAACCTTTCTCATGACTCCAGGAAGTGCACATGTAATTAAACCGACTCTGTGTTGGGTTTCAGATTAGTGAAGTGTGCCTGTGGCAAAAGGTCTTTTCCTTCCTGAGAGACACAGCAGTGTAATTAGAATCCGGAGACGGATTCATCAGCATTTCTTACCAGTGTTTCTACAGGATGCTCCAATATTCATCTGGGCCTAGTTCAGCTCCCTGGGAGACCACGGGATATCGTTGCTGCATGCCATCTGCTGGCCAAATGCAAGGGTTCCTCTCGGGTCACTTGGATGACACTGGGGGTTCAGTCCATTCCAGGCAAGTTAGCTGAGAGCCCAAGTTAAGTCAGTAACAGGCTGGTAAGTGTCTGTCCTTATTTCCAAGTCAGTATTAAAATGGTCCAGGTGTGAGGCCGGTTCCAAATCCTTCCGAAGGTCATTGTTCATGCATTAGCCATTCAACAATCATTTGCAGAGCATGTGGTATGTGTCAGGCCATTCCACCTTCACTTAACATCCTTCCGGTGAGGGCAGGTGTACCTGGCACACAGGCTGGGGGATTTTTATCATGAGCTGAAGTCAGAGCACTGTTTCCCCTGGCCTTCATATTCATCCACCCCATCCCTAAAAGCCAACTGAAACCCTGGAGAAACAAGTTGTAGTTATTCCTTGTTAAATCTGTAATTTATTCCCATTAATCTTTTTTTTTGAGATGGAGTCTTGCTCTGTCTCCCAGGCTGGAGGGCAGTGGCGCGATCTCAGCTCACTGCAAGCTCCGCCTCCCAGGTTCACACCATTCTCCTGCCTCAGCCTACAGAGTAACTCGGACTACAGGCGCCCGCCACCACGCCCGGCTAATTTTTTTGTATTTTTAGTAGAGACGGGGTTTCACCGTGTTAGCCAGGATGGTCTCGATCTCCTGACCTCGTGATCCACCCACCTCAGCCTCCCAAAGTGCTGCGATTACAGGCATAAGCCACTGCGCCTGGCCCATTAATCCTTTCTGAAGACAATGTCAAATTTGTAAAGTGTTCAAATATACATGGGAAATAGCAGGCAGGAATTTTTAGCTTTTGTCTTAGAACAGGAGTCAGCAAACTTCTTCTGAAAAGAGTTAGACTGTGAATATTAGATTGGTGCAAAAGCAACTGCAGTTTTTGCTATTGAAAGTGATGGCCAAAACTGCAATTACTTTTGCACCAACCTAATAGTTTAGGCTTTTGGAGGTGCACAGTCTCTGTAGCAACCACTCAGCTCTGCCCTTGAGGTTGGAAAGTAGCCACAGATGATACATCAAAGAATGGGCGTGGTAATGTTTTAAAAAAAGCAGACTGGCAGCTGTCTTTGGACCCAGGATCTCTGTCTTAGAAAAATCAGGTTTTGTGATGCTGTTGGACCCCAATAAGGGAAAATCCTAAATTCCCTTTCATGGCCTAGAAGATCCTGCATGACCAGACCCCTGTCTTCCTCTTTGTCTTCAGCATCTATGCTTCTTATTGCTAACTAAACTTCAGCTATCCCTTCCGCCTTTTGGCTCTTAGTCATGCCAAGTGCATGGCAACTTTAGGACTTTTGCAAAGCTGTTATTTCTGTTTCAACAGCACCACTGGAGCTGGACTCCATCCTTCTCCGTTTCTCCCACTTCCATCAGCTTTTGCAAAGTAAGTTGAGGAGTTTAAGTGATCTCACAATGGGGTGAGATATCTCATAACAGTGAGGTAGGGCAGTCATCCGCTAATTTTCTAGATGCGGTAATTTCTCCATTTCAGTCAGTGATAGCAACACCAATCAGTTCCTTTAATGAAAAATCCAGGTGTCTTCTTCGGTTTCTCCCCAGCCTCATCTCTACAGCCAATAGACTGCCAAGTTCTGCCAAAGTTGCCTCCTGAATTGTTTTCAAATCCAACTTTTCTTCTTTCTTAATTGAACCTATTGTCATTTCTTGCCTAGATTACCCCCAAAGGGATGCTTATTGGACTCTTCACTTGCAGACTTCAACTGCTGTAATCCATCCATCCATCCATCCATCCCTCCCTCCCTCCCATTCATCCACCCACTCACGCACCCAGTCCATCCATCCATCATCCATCCATCCACCCACCCAGTCCATCTATCTATCCATCCATCCATCCATCCATCCATCCATCCCATTCACCCACCCAGTCCATCCATCCATGATCCATCCATCCATCCACTCACCCAGTCCATTCATCCAGCTATCATCCATCCACCCACCCACTGAGTCCATCTGTCTGTCCGTCCATCCATCCATCCATCCATCCAACAACCACCTACTCACTGAGCCAGTCCATTCATCCATCCTTTCATCTGTCTGTCCAATTCACTTACCTTTTTATCCATCCATTAATGACCCATCCCATCCATGTTTTCATTCACTCAACCCATCTTTCCATATATCCACCCATCTTCTCATTCAGTCCTCTATTTATCCATCCAGTGTATCTACTTAGTACCAAGTGGGGTAAATAGTGAAAAAAAAATATTTAGAACCTGCCCTCCTGGAACTTGTAGTTTAATTTGGAAAAGGGATGCTAAACAAACACACAAATACACGTATATTAATAAACTGGAATAAATGCTATAAAAGAAAAGTTTTGCCTGAGAAAGGATAACTGGGTTTAAACTCAGATCCAAGGAACTGCATGAATTGCTGGGAGAGGCATGAGAACAGGGGTCTGGACAGGAAGCCTAGCATGTGGGGTAGCCTTCAGCTACAGTCTGCTTTCTCTAAGGGGATGCAGGAACAGGGAGAATGGGTGAGAATGAAGGGGGATAAGGCTGGAGAAGGAGGTAGGCCAGACTGCAGTGAATCCTGAAGGTCTCACTGACTTGCAGTGGGGAAAGTCCTTGGCAAGTCTTCAGCAGACGAGCCACACAGTTCCAAGTACATCTTAAGAAGCACACTATAGATGCAGAATGAAGATTCACTTGGGAGAGGCAGGGAGGGGGTGTGGGAGAGGCAAGGAGGGAGTATGAGACGCAGATATGAGCAGGTAAGTTAGAAATGTGCTGCCACAATCTACAAGACAGGGATGTTGCAGAAGAGAGAGAAATGGACCCACAGTGATATTCAGGATGTAGAACTGAAAGGTCTTCCTTCTGGTTGAGATGTGAGAATAAGAACTGACCTTTTTCAAGCTCTTCAGGACCAACCCTGAACCAGCCTCAGTGGCCTGAGCCTTCCAGAAGGAAATAATGCTTTCCTTAATGATGAGGACAGTAAATAAGATAATTAGTACTGAACCAGCACCTACTCTGTAAGCACCAGGTACTTTTTTACATATTACACATCATTCCATTTAGGAGAACCCGACAGACTCATTTTAGAGATGGGGGAAAATGAGGCGCACAGAGGTTTAGGTGACATGCCCAATGTTCCATAGCTGTCGGTAGACCCAGGACTCAACTCCGGAACTCCAACGATTAGAATCCCATGTCCTTGACCTTCTGGACAGGACCATTTCCAGCATTCCACATTTCACAGGATCCTATTCCATGTTTTTGGAGCCAGAGAACACTGGTGTAGACACCCCTCTGCCACCCCGGAGAGTAACCTCATAGGATTCCAGACGCATAAGTCAAGTCTGGAGGCTGAGCTCCCCTGATCTGCTGGAGTCTTTATTGCTCTACAAATGCATTATTAATCAGCCACTGGGGTCCTCCCCATAGAGCCTTTTAAATTACAGTTAAATTCCTTGATAGCATTCCATGCACCTAATAGTGCATTTCCTGTGTTCATGACAATCAACAAGGGGAGGGAGGGAGGCCTGGATAACCAGGTTAATTGCCCTTTGAGGTTTAGGCTGAGAAAGCAATGGCAACAGCACCTCTAAATTCTCCAGGTCCCCCAATGCAATACTAATAAAGTCTTGAAACAAACAGTGCTGTCAAGCCAGCATCAGGAGCACAGACTGCAGTTCCTTCATGCCTGGCCCACTGCCGTGGCTTCGCTGGGCCTCCAGGTCACCTTGCCAGGGCCCTCCTTCTTGGGAGCTTTCAGTGTAAGTGCGTGAGTGCATGGAGATTTGTTTCTTAATGGGCATGAAATTTCAGTTTTGCAAAACGAAAAAATTCTGGAGATTGCATGATCAATGCAACCATGAGGAGAGGGAGGAAAAGGGGCAGCATCGACGTTGGAACTGATGGGGCACCCCTGGGAACTTGCTGCTTCCTTACGAGTCTCCTACTCACTTCCAGGTTATGAAACGGTTGACTTTTAGGGGATACCGTGTGGGGAAGAGGCAGTTAACTATCCTGTCTTCTAGAATTGTCTTCTCCACATGCTAGAGCTGGAAGGTGATAGCAGCCAGGGAGCTCTTCAAAGCAGGAGTATTAGTCTTTCACACTATTGATAGAGACATACTCGAGACTGGGTAATTTATAAAGAAAAAGAGATTTAATGGACTCACAGTTCCATGTGGTGGGGAAGACCTCATGATTATGGCAGAAGGTGAAAGGCAAGTCTTACATGACTGCAGGCAAGAGAGAACTTGTGCAGGGAAACTCCTCTTTATGAAACCATCAGATCTCCTGGGACTTATTCACCATCACAAGAACAGCAAAAGAAAGACCCACCCCTGTGACTCAGTTACCTCCCACTGGGTTCCTCCCATGACACATGGGAATTGTGGGAGCACAATTCAAGATGAGATTTGGGTGGGGACACAGCCAACCTGTATGAGCAGGGATTGGCAAATTATGGTCTTGGGCCAAATCCAGCCATCCATTTAGAAAACAACATTTTATCAGAGCACAGTCATGCCTATTCATTTATGCACTGTCTATACATTGAGTTGAGTAGTTAGGACAGAGACCTACACTGCAAAACCTGAACTATTTATTATCTAGTCTTTTACAGAAAGTTTGTCCATCCCTATGTTAAAGTGTAAATCAGATTGTGCCACCATCTTGCTCAAGACCCATCCAGGGCTCCCTATGACCCTAGAGTAAAGGTCAAATGACTCATCTGGAACAAATCATCTAGCCTCACTCTACAGAAAAATCCTCATCTGTGAAATGGGAGAATGAAGAAGCCTACTTCACCAATTTAGAGCAAGATTTAAATGAGGCAATGCATGTTTCAGAAGAGCTATTTTTTAAAAAGGGTAAAATACACATAAAATTTACATCTCAATCATTTTAAGTGTACAACAGTGTTAAGTATATTCATTTTGTTGTGCAACCAATGTCTACAACTTTTTCATTTTGCAGAACTGAAATTCTATGGCCATTAAAAAACAAATCCCCGTTTCTCTCTCCCTCAAGCCCCTAGGCCCCATCATCCTACTCCTGTCTCTAGGAATTTAATTACCCTAGATACCTTGTGTAAGGGGGAATCACATGGTATCTGATCTGTGGTGACTGGCTTATCTCACTTAGCGTGAAGTCCTCCAGGTGCATCCATGCTGCAGCACGTGGCAGGGTTTTCTCCCTTTTTAAGGCTGGATAGTATTCTGCTGTATGTGCAGACCACACTTTGTTTATCCTTTCATCTGTTCATGGACACTTGTGTTGCCTCCACCTTTTGACTACTCCGAATAATGCTCCTATAAACAAAGGTGTACAAATGTCTCTTTAAAAAGATTCTGCCTTCAATTCTTCTAGGTACGTACCCAGAAGAGTTAACTTTTATTGAGTGCTTTCTAGAGACAGCCTCTGCTTTAATAATTCACACAGATCATCTCATTCCATCCTCACAACAACCCTACAAGGTGAGAACTATTAAGACCATCATCATTAGGGCGACCATATAACTTATTATGGTCGGTTTATGAAAAGCTTGCCCGTCCCTTTGTTAAAGTCTAAATGAGATCACGGCACTGTCTTGCTCAAAACCCATGCATGGCTCCCTAAAGGTCAAATGAATTATCTGAAACAAATCATCCAGTCTTACTCTATAGGAGAATCCTCGTCAGGTTAGAGTGAGACCATTGAACTCCTGAGAGGAAAAGGGGTTCCATTACTAACTATACCAGGACGGCAGGCACAGATGAGGATTGTCCTGGGCAAACCAGATGTCAATCATTATTCCCATTTTATAGATTAAAGATCAGGCAACAGAGCAGTGAAGTCCCTTGCACAAGGTCCCAGAGTGAGGGAGGGGCACAGCCAGAATTCAAACCCAGGCCAACCGACTCAAGCTTTCATGGCTAAGCACAGTACTATGTGCTTAGCACAAGGTGTGGCAACAGCCAACAATTGATGTGAGGTGTCTCATTATGGGCTCTTCAGGCTGGGGAGAGGGGTCTTCAGGGGGCTAAGAGTCATCAAGGGGTGAGAAAGTCAGAGGGGTGAGGGGGAGGCTTTTCACGCCCAGGAGTGAGACTGCAGATGCCAATGTGTCCATATCGAACGTGAACTTGCCCCATGGAGAGGAAGCAGATGTGCGGGTCTCCCACCGTGCTTGGCCATGGCACCAGGGACATTTTGGACTGAAAAATTATTGTGGGACTGTCCTTTGCAGGATGCTGAGCTGTATCCCTGGTCTCTATGCATTAGATGCCAGTACTACCCCCTTTCCCAGTTGAGACAACCAAATGTCTCTAGGCAAGGCCAGACGTCCCGAGGGGCTCAGTGGCCCTGGTTGCAAACCACTGAATCAGGGAAAGGGCAGAACTCGGGGGGACAGGATGTTCTCTCAGGTCTGGGCTTCTCAAAGTGTGGTTCTGGAGAGTCAGCAGCCTCTGGTACAAGTATCACTTCTCAGATTCTGTCCTTGACCTGGGTCAGAATCCCTGGGGGTGGGGCCCAGGGGCTCTGTTTCCAACACAAGCCCAGGCATGCCTGGCAAGCACTGTCTTTGACCACAAAAGACAATTGCTGGGATCTCGGAGGACTAGGCACGAGAGATGTTACTAACGTGAAACCCGAAGAGGGATCCCAGGCAGAATGCAGGATGGACAATGAGGATGTTTTAGAAGCTGCCAAGGTCCTGTTGGTGACCAACACAGCATATGCTGTTATAACCAGTATAGGCTTTTTACAGGGCAGTTTGATGCTGTCTATTAAAATTTAAAGTGGGCAAGTTGTTTGACCTGCCAATACCATTTCTCAGGATGCTCTGTAGCACCCAGTCTCAACTCAGGGTCCCCAAGAGAATTCAGCTCAAACGCCCTGGGGCATCCACTGTAGATATCAAATTAGCTTTTCTCTGATGTATCCAGAATGGTACTAGTTATGTACGTCTTTGAGAGATCTGAGAAAACAGTCACTTAGTATAGCAAAAAACTGGCCACGATCTAAATGTCCCTCAATAGGGGAATGATCAATTACACTGTGGTGTATCCATACACAGAGTAATATGGTCAGCGACTATAAAGAAATAACTTAGGTCTCTAGCCCCAGGCAAGGAAACAGATCTCAGACCTAGACATGTGCAAAAAAAAAAAAAAAAAAAATTCATGTAACTTGTGAATTCTTTCATCCCACAGTCAGATACTATTAATATATTTTTACAAGTTTCAGATTTATACATCAGTTTCATATGATTTATGATTCCCCTGTCACAAAACCACACTCTTCCTTTTTTTGACATGTGTTGAGTTTAGATATCTAAAGAAAAACAAAAATGTACACACAAGTGCCACTGCTCAGATGGGACTGACGGATCAAGATGGATTTTCCCCTTATCTGCAATGTTTCAGTTTTTTAAAATAATGAGAATGTATACAGTCTTGACTTGAGGAATTAGATTTTAACAAACATTCTTTCTGCATTATTTGGGCAAGTTCTTACAAATTGTGAAGAGAATTCTCCTTTCTCTGCCTTCTCACCATCTTTTCGCTTTGGTCGCTGGAAACGTCACGGGGGACTGGCTCTTGGCAGCCTCCCAGTTCCTCTGAAAGGTTTCTCACTCTATCCATGCCACACTTGGAGGTGAGCTATTAATTTGCACTTTGTGGCTCAGCCTCGATTCTGATTTAGGGCAACATAAACCCTCCTCAAAATTGCAAAGAATAAATTAGTTTACTAATTTCGCCATTAAGAGTTTATCAAAGCAAGCACTATTTCAACCGTCTCTTAATCAATCACCATTTTCCGTGTTTATCTCCTATTCAATTTTTACCACAGGGTTCTATACACATCAATTTGTCTGATGTTCTTCCTACATATGTTTTAAATTACCTTATCATTGTATAAATTTCACAGCCATTAAAAGGCTCTAATACCAGAATGGCTGACATGGTGTTAAAAATTGAATTCAATTCCACGGGGTAATAAATTGTGACCTAAATCCAATCTCTCATGGGTGACTGAAGGATACAATGAAAAATTATTGCTTTGTCATTTTTACACTAACACAAATATACCACAGCAACTAGAAACTGGCAGAGAAATGGGAGGTAACCGCGGCTGGCTATTTCTCACCCCAGGCAATGAACTGACTTCAAACACAAGTCCTTAGTGTCTTGGATGGGATCAGCGCCCCCCTCCAAAAACAGGTGAATTATCTGACTGTGTGGGTCTCTTTACAACAACAGACAGATTGAGCAAAAGGAGGAAATGAAAGCTGCAAAGGGCTTGCTTCAGCCTGAATGCAGCTGCTCCTACAGACACTAAAGTGCAGTGGTTAAGGCCCTTGCCATGCCACTGGAACCAAAGTCTCTGAGCTCAGAGCCTGGCTCTGCTACTGGTGAAATGTGTAAATCTGGGTAAGTTTTCTCTCTCTGTGTATCTCAACTTCCTTGAATACAAAGTTGTTAATGAGGAATAAATGAGTTAATGTAGCTAAACCTTCTTAGGATAGCCCTTGGCATTTAATAATCCCTACGTAGAGGTTAAGCGTTATTATTTAAGAGCAGTTTCTTGTACAGAGACCTTAGCTCCCTGTTTTTTTCTGGCTGCAGAGAAGGTGAATAACAAATATCAATAGCTAGAGAAAGGTGTTGACTAACATGCAGTGCATTTTCCTTTATCTCTGGAGAAGCTAGATCAGTCATTTAACACATCTGATTCCACATTTACTAAGGGTACCGCAGAGCAGACAAGCTAAGGCGTGGGTTTTGAAGTTAGGCAGAACTGGGTTTGAGTCCAAGGTCTGTCACTTGCAAATGTGACCCTGTGCAAGCTACTTAACCTCTCTGAGGCTCAATTTCTTCATCTGTTCAACGGGACTAGAGAACATTCTTTCTCCGGGGCCGTGCAGGAGTCGCGATGAGATCTCACATGAAAAGTGCTTGCCTCCACACCTGGCATTCAGGAAGTGCCTAAGAAATGTGGGTTCTCATGTCCTAGCCCCGTGCAGGCAGGGGCTGGAGATCCAATGGTGGAGACTCAGGATCCGCTATAGCAGCCAGTCTCAACTCAGGGTCCTCAAGAGCACGAAGGGGACTCAGCCCTTGTGGCTCAGTGTGGGCCACGGAGGACTCTAGCAACCACGCTACCCTGTGACATGTGCCCCAGCAGGGAACAGGCAAGGTGGTTTGGGGGCACACAGCTTGAACACCTCACACAGACTTTGAGAGGTGCAGTGTGGGGAGACAGCATCACAGAAGGCTTCCAGGAGGAAGCGGCATTGATACGAAATCCCAGCTCTGGACTGCCAAATAATCTGAGAGAGGAGAAAAGGCCAGCTAGTTTTGTTGACTTACGCAGAAAGGAGAGATAGCTAGTCCTTTCACTCTAAGGCTTTCTTACTTTTCTTTCTTTCTCTCTCTCTCTCTCTCTCTCTTTCTTTCATTGGCCACGTCTGGGTTCCTTCCTTCTTGGAGAAAGTCTGTTTTGGGGACCCTGGGTGGCAGACACACAATCAGTTGTGCCCAAGGGAGCAAGCCTCTCCTGGTGCAAGAATTCTGTGCGCTCTTCAAATCTCTATTCTCTGCCTTGTTCTGAGGCAGCTACTGGGCAAGAATTCATGGAACGCCAAGAAAAGCATCACAAACCACCCTGCCACGGAAGCAAGTCTCCCATGCCCACCTGCAGGCTTCCAGAACCACAAGAGCTGCCAATCGAGAGGTGGCTTTTGCTGACTTGTAACAGGTGCTTGGTAAATATTTACTGGCTAGACCGATGGAATAATGAAAGTACACTCAAATACAGTATTTTATTCAGCAACCTGAGGAGGCAGAGGAAGGCACTTGTGCAATCTGTTTTATAGGAAAGACATGAGGCTCAGAGAACACAAGTGCCTTGTTCAAGGCTTTTACAGCCGATCAAGTGGCAGAGGGGCCATGAGTCTTTTGAGTTGAGTCTGGTTCAAAGGCTTCTTCTAATCCAGTGTCAGCTCAATGACAGTGAAACAACCCAGGACACTGAGTCTATGCCATTGCTGGAGGCACTGAGGATTTCCTTCCATGGCTTGGCTGTCATGAGAAACAACAATGTAACAGGAGGCAGGACCTCCCAAGGATGTGTACCCTAAGTCCAGGGCTAAGAACTTGGGGGCAGGGACTGTTTTCCTGTTCCAACATGACCTCTTGTTCAGGGCTCAAAAGTGGAAGCAGCATAATTCTGTGGAGAGAGGATGTGAGACCTGCCCCCCCAGTCTCAGCCAGCCAGAGCCCTATTTTTGGGCTAAATCTTAAATGGTAGCTCCCATAATTCCCATGTGTTGTGGGAGGAACCTGGTGGGAGGTAATTGAATCACGGGGGCGAGTTTTTCCCTTGCTGTTCTCGTGATAGTGAATAAGTCTCATGAGATCTGATGGTTTTATAAAGAGGGGTTTCCCTGCACAAGCTCTTTCTCTTGCCTGCCACAATCTAAGATTTTGCCTTCCACCATGATTTTGAGGCCTCCCCAGCCACATGGAACTGTGAGTCCATTAAACATATTTTTCTTTATAAATTATCCAGTCTCAGGTAAGTCTTTATCAGCAGCATGAGAATAGACTAATACAGGGGGGCCTACCCTCCCCTCAGGTCTCTGGCAATTTCAGTTCAGTGCTGAGAGACGCCTCTACTTCCATTCTCCTTGCTCAGAGCAAACACACAGATCCTCTAAATCCAGCACTTTTAGGATTACAACTTGGCCTATGAGCAGATTAACCCTTTCGCTTATAGCCAGAGGTCCCCTGTTGGTCTTGTGAGTGTTTTAAACTAGCAACACCTGTTCCTACCCGAAGGCCTTTGCGCACGATGCTCCCTTGACCTGGAATGTTCCCCTTCAGCCTTTCCTCTAGTTAACTTTTACCACCCTTCATCTCTTAGCTCAATGATAAAACACAACTGTGCATCTCCCCAGAACTGCTGTTGCAATTCTACACGTGAATTTTTTTTTTTTTTTTTTTTTTTTTGAGATGGAGTCTCACTCTGTCATCCAGGCTGGAGTGCAGTGGTGCAGCCTCAGCTCACTGCAAGCTCCTTCTCCCGAGCTAAAGTGATTCTCATGCCTCAGCCTCCTGAGTAGCTGTGACACAGCTAATTTTTGTATTTTTAGTAGAGAGGGGGTTTCACCATGTTGGCTAGGCTGGTATCAAACTCCTGACCTCAAGATCCACCTGCCTCCTACAGTGCTGGGATGACAGGCATGAGCCACCGCACCTGGCCGACATGCACATTTTAATGATCATTTGTCCCTGTGTTTCACTACCCACCTTAAACAGGCTGCAAGCTCCCTGAGGACAGGGATTCTGTCTGCTTTCCTCTCAAATGAATCCATCCAAACTAGTTCCTGGCACAGACAGGGAATGCTCGATGACTAGTTGTTGAATGAGGGTATACTGAAGGGAGCTGGAGACAGTTTCAGGTCCCAGGTGACAGGTGCCATGCTCAGAACACCACCTCCACCGAGACTCTAGATGCCCATTTCCATCACTTTGCTTGGTGCACACAGGCCTCTGTAGAGACCCCAGGATGAAGGGAGGTTGAGCCACTGAGGCTAAAAGCAACCACGTTATCTTCTTTCCCAGTGAGGGCAAGACAGAGGCTTATGATATACCAAGCATGAGAGAGTCAAAGATGAGTATGATCAGGCCCTTGGCATGTCTTTTCCCACCATCTAAACTAATGTCTGGCACAAAGTAGCCTCTCGATAAATATTAAATGAATAAATGAACTCAGCATATCCAAAGACTAGGAACTGTTCCATTTGCGAGCAGTTTAATTCTTAGTAAGTTCTTCCACAATGAGACCAAATCTACTTCTGTTCCTTCTCTATGCACCTAAGTAGTTTTTTTGTTTGTTTGTTTTGAGATAAAGTCTTGCTGTGCCACCCAGGTTGGAGTGCATGGTGTGATCTCAGCTCACTGCAGCCTCCACCTCCTGGGTTGAAGCGATTCTCATGCCTCAGTCTCTTGAGTAGCTGGGATTAGACACGCACCACTACACCTGCCTAACTTCTGTTTTGTTTTGTTTTGTTTTAGTAGAGATGGTGTTTCTCCATGTTGGCCAGGCTGGTCTCGAACTCCTGGCCTCAAGCACTCCACCCACCTTGGCCTCCCAAAGTGCTGAGATTACAGGTGTGAGCCACCACCCATGGCCTGTAGGCACCTATCTAAATGGTCCCCACCTCACCTGTCCTCTCACCCTGCTCTATGTCTTCAAATAAATCATTTGAGTCATATCCAGACATTAGATTGCAGGTGTGACTATTCACTTGTCACCTCTGGTCTCCCCTATTCAGGTAGAAGCTCCCTGAGGGTACAGTCATCTAGATGCACAATTGATTCCCAGAACCAATGGACATGGTACCCAAGTGGGATGAGGTGTTCTCTGCTCTTGTTCACTGCTCTAACCCCAGGTCCTAGAACAAGGATTGGTAAACCACAGCCAGTAGCTGTCTATTTTGGCATGGCCCTTGAGCTAAGAATGGTTTTTACATTCTTAAGTGGGTAGAAAACAAATCAGAAGTAGAACACCATTTCACAACAAGTGAAAATTATGTGAAACCCACATTTCGGGGACCATAAATGACTTTAACTGAAGCATGCCCACGATGGTCATTTGTTGATGTGTGCTTATGGCAGCTTTCACGCTACAACAGTAGAGCTGAATAGCTGAGACAGAGACCATGCATTGTATAAAGTCCCAAATATTGATGATCTGGCCTTTTACAGAAACCGTGTGTGTGAGGCCCTGTCCTGGAGTACAGCCTTGAACGTGGTGGCTGACCAATGAATGGGTCTGCTGATTTTCTCTGGATTTGCGTCTCTTGCCTTTCCCTAGCAAGCCCAAGGAAGACCTTTGGGACTAGTTTTGTCCAACTCCAGTGAACTGTTACTGGATACCTCTTCCTTCTTGGGCTCCCCAGAAGGAGATGCCAAAGGGCCCAGTTGGAACTGCAAGGGTGGCCTTGGGAAAGTAAAAATTATGTGAAACCCACATTTCGGTCACCATAAATGACTTTCACTGAAGCATGTCCACGATGGTCATTTGTTGATGCGTTGTTTATGGCAGCTTTCACGCTACAACAGTAGAGGTGAATAGCTCCTCCCCACCCACTTGGCCAAGCTGTTCTGGGTCAGTGGCTTCATCACATGGCTCTCATTAGCATGGTACCTTTTAACTTTTCGCAGTTATTCCCTCATTTTCTCATCACTGGTGATACAGCAAAGGACCTGGGAGAAACTAGTATCTCTGGCTGACAAATGGGGAAACTGAGGTACTTACCTGGGGCCACTTGTGACACCCCCAGTTCTATTTTCCCTCCATTGCGGCTGTCAGTCACGCTTTCTAGAAGCTGGCTACTCATGCTGTGTAGTTACCCCACCGTCCCCAGGACAGGAGGGATATAGAAGAGACTGCCCTTAAGCAGCTGGCAGTACCACCTGCCAGTCTGTCTCTGCAGCGAGTGGCCAGCCTTCCCCCAAACATCCCCATTCCAAAAATCCATTCCTGCAAAGACTGATGGGTAAAGGCAGTTTGTTGCTGCCACAAAGAATCCCCTTCTGTTCATCCTCATCCCTATCAACTGCGCCAGGTTCCCCAGCCATGTGCAACTTCCTTTGCCCATCACCCATTGGAGAACTGCCACCTTCACTCAGATGCCCAGACCTGGGATCCCCGCTCAAGTCCAGCCCACCCTGCTCCCAGCCAATCACCGTCCCTGGAACTTCTCACATTTTTCATTTCTAATTCTCCACCCAGATGTCTAGACTGCAGACCCACAGGTCACTTACAGCATCTATGTGGTGTCTTTACAAGACCTAGCAAGGGTGAAGAAATGCAGAAGCAACCCAAGGAGCCAGCAGGGCCTTCCTTGGGACATTTTAACTCAAGACACAGGGTAGCTGGTGGCCGTGAGCGCCACTGCACGGAGGGCGCTTGCTGACATGCAAGTGTTCAAAATGTAACGAGGCAGAAAAAGCTGTGTCACCTGTCAGCTGGCACTTTGACAATGAAAGGGGCAGAGGTACGCCCTTCACCCAGGATCCTGTGTGTTCCCTGGACCAGGGCTTCTGGGGAAGAGGTGGTCCTGGAAGGCTTCCCAGAGGAAGCGCATTCAGGATGGGATCTCGAGAGGCAAGAGGTAACAGCCAAAGTGGGGTGAGTGGGAGTTGCAGGGACAGGGAGGGGGCTGGGGAGGACTGGAAGCTACTGGGGCTGTGTCTGAAGAGCAGACCCAGCAAGATGTGGCTGAGCAATGGCTGACACCGTCAAAGCAACCCTTTCCTCTCCTTTCCTCTTCTTGTTGCCCCTTCATTTATACAACTCCTCCATCACCACTATTAGGTTGATGCAAAAGTAATTGCGGAAAAAAAGAAAGAAAAAGAAAGTAATTGCGGTAATACTAACAAGCCAAGAACATCCACTTAACTTCCCCAATGCACTCAGCATTTTATATGCGTTGTCTCATTTCAGCCAACCACCCTATAAAGATAGAAGATGAGTTTTTGTGTCCATTTTACTGTGGAGACCGAGTTACTGAGAGGTTAGGGTCCTGTCACGAGTAATGGCAGAGCCAGGAATTAAACCCCCTTGTCCAAGCTGTCCTTGACCTTTAATCCGACCTGGTTCATTCCCCTGAAACACCAGGGACTCCAGTTGAATAACCAGAGACCCTAGGGTGTGTAGCTAGAAACAAGTTTCTCTGAGGACATCCCTGGGGGCTGATGCAGCAGAGCCCCCTCCCCAAACCTCACTGCATCTCCCTCTGCATGGCTGCCAGTGGACAGGGATGTCCCCGAAAAGGGATGGAGCTAGGGCTTCCTTCTAAATCCCTCTTCTTTGGAGAGCAAAGGAGAAAAGTCACGAGAGCAAGGAATGCCTCACAGAAAGCAAACCATCTCCTAGGCTTCTGGACTCGACATTTTCCCTAGTGGTGGTGGGGTGAGGGAACAGACAGCGCGAGGGATGGGAGGAGTGGAGGCCCTTTACCAAAGTCAACATTTAAAATCTATTTCTCTTCCCCTGAATTTTTCAGACTTGCAGCCATGAGGAATTGTTTCCTTAATTATATTCAACTTCCGGCATACTCTTGGCTGCAGTTTGGGTGATGTTGCGTTAAGCAAAATGAGAAACACAGGGCATCCATCTGTGTGTATGCACATATGTATATGAATAGTTACTCATATATTAAATTTCCCTCCACCCCTGTCTCCGTCTCCACATTTAGCAAAGAAATAAAAGGACCACTGGGCTGAAGCTCAAATCCCTCCTAAGCAGAGGGAAATCCGGGTGTCATGGTTTCCAGAAAGGGAACACGATCTCCGTATGGGGTGTAATTACATCTTAGCTTTCTGCAGAAGAATAGTTTATGGCTTAAATGCTATTAATTGTAAGCCGTTTTGTTCCATGGGAAGTTGTTCATTGATAACTACCCAATTAGGGTTATTTTGCAATTAGTCTATTCACAGTAAATTTATTGCAAAAGGGGGAGTCTGTGGTGTAGCAAATTAAAGCGTCGCCGAGGCTGGGTGTGCAATGGCTTTTAAATGCCAATCTTATTAACCAGCTCACAGGTCCTGGGAGGGTGTATCATCCTGGCCAGTGCAGCAAAGGCCTCAGGACCATCCCCAGCAAACTCACACTGCAAAGCCATTCGGAGATAACCTCAGCATGACCAGGAGAGTGCAGGAACCCCTGGCCTAAGATGCCGAGGTTTTGATTTTTCTGAACAATTGTGGAGCAGTCATAAAGCAAATAGGGATGCAATGTACACTAGCACTACCAGGCACAGTTCTCAGCTGTGAACTAGGCCCTTGGAAACCCTCTAAGCTAAGTGTGATGATGCTCATCTCCCCTTTACAGATGGAGAAACCGAGGCACAGAGAGGTCAAGCAACTTGTCCGAAGTCCTACAGCTTGTGCACGGGACATCTGGGATTCGGATCCAAGTGGTCTGGCTCCACCACCCCAGGCTCTTAACCATAGACAGCACCAGCCCCCCTTGTTTCCCAATAATGCCCTGCCTTCTCCCTTGCAACTCACTCTACTGGCACCAGGGAGAGAGAGAGAGACCGCCTACAGGTGGAAGAACAGCTTTGGGGCTTGACAATTTGAGATAAAGTTACCCTTTTGCCTCCCCAAGAGGGACAGGCTTATGGAAAAGGATGCAGGCTCTGTAACATGAGTTCCAATACCAGCTCTGTCATCTGCTGGCCATGTGTTTCTCGCCAAGGACTCCCCTTCCTTGAGCCTCAATTTCCTCACTGACAAAAAGAGTTCACGATAGACTTAGCCTGTAGGGCTGGTGTGGGGATACAGTGTGATAAGGCAGTCTTGCATACATTAGCACAGATGACCCTTGAACAACACAGGTTTGAACTCCACGGGTCCATTTATACACAGATTTTCTTCCCTCCTGCCATCCCTGAGACAGCAATAATACCAATCTCTCCTCCTTCTCCTCCTCCTCCTCAACTCAACATAAAGACAAGGATGAAGGCCTTTATGATGATCCACGCCCACTTAGTGAACAGTAAACATACTTTCTCCTCCTTATGATTTTCTTAACTTCTTTTCTCTAGCTTACTTACATTTATTTATTTATATATTTTTTTTTTGACAGAGTCTCGCTCTATTGCGCAGGCTGCAGTGCAGTGGCACAATCTCAGCTCACTGCAGCCTCCACCTCCCGAGCTTAAGCGATTCTCCTGCCTCAGCCTCCCGAGTAGCTGGGATTACAGGCATGCACCACCCCACCTGGCTAATTTTTGTATTTTCAGTAGAGACAGCGTTTTAGCATGTTGCCCAGGCTGGTCTTGAACTGATGACCTCGGATGATCCACCTGCCTCAGCCTCCCAAAGTGCTGGGATTATAGGCATGAGCCACAGTGCCTGGCCTAGACAGTATATAATGCAAGTAACATATAAAATGTGTGTTTATCAACTGTTTATGCTACCAGTAAGTTTTTAGTCAGTGGTAGGCTATTATCAGTTAAGGTTCTGGGGGAGTCAAAAGTTGTGCTCTAGTTTTTGACTGCAAGGAGGTTGGCACCCGTAACCCCAGAATTCTTCAAGAGCCAACTATAGACAGTAATAGCATTTTGCAGGGATAAGAAAACTAAAGCCCAAGGGCCAAATCTGGCCCATGGCCTATTCTTTGTTTTTCTTTCTTTTTTTTTTTTTTTTTTTTTGAGATGGAGTCTTGCTCTGTCTCCCAGGCTGGAGTGCAGTGGCACGATCTCAGCTCACTGCAATCTCTGTCCTTCAGGTTCAAGCAATTCTCCTGCCTCAGCTTCCAGAGTAGCTGGGATGACAGGTGCACGACACCATATCCAGCTAATTTTTTTTGTATTTTCAGTAGAGGTGAGGTTTCGCCATGTTGGCCAGGTTGGTCTCGAACTCCTGACCTCAAATGAGCTGCCTGCCTCAGTTTCCCAAAGTGCTGGGGTTACAGGCGTGAACCACCACGCCCGGCTGGCCTATTTCTATAAGTTAGGTTTAATGGGAACATAGCGCATTTGTGTATGTGTGGTCTCTGGCTGCTTCTGCCCTATGACGGATGGCAGACTTGAAGAGTTGTGACGAAGACTGGCCCCCAAATCTTCAAATACTTAAGATCTGGCCCTTCCCAGAACAAACGTGCTATCCCTGATATACAGAAAGAGCTCAATATTATCTTCATGGAATGGCATTCAACTCAGGCCTCCAAAACTTCTCCGCCAGGCACAGGTTAACAAAAGATTCTGGAAACGCTGCACTCCACTTAATTATTGCTACACTCTATGTGCCAAAGCTAATCAAGAATATAGACAGGAACCACCTGGACCACTTAGACAAGGCTGAAACTGCAAGGGAGAAAGGAAGCTTTCCTTTCTAAATCTTTCCATTTGAAAGTATTGTGTAGGCCAGGCACTGTGGTCCAGGCCTGTAATCCCAGCTACTCTGGGAGGCCGAGGTGTGTGGATCATTTGAGGTCAGGAGTTTGAGATCAACGTGGCCAATATGGTGAAAACACACCTCTACTAAAAATACAACAATTATCCAGGCGTGGTGGCAGGCACCTATAATCTCAGCTACTCGGGAGGCAGAGGCAGGAGAATCACCTGAACCTGAGAGGTGAAGGTTGCAGTGATCTAAGATGGTGCCACTGTGCTCCAGCCTGGGCGACAGAGTGAGACTGTCAAAAACAACAACAACAAAACACACACACACACACACACAAAACCAGATATAAAACAAAAGTACTGCATAGACACACGCTTGCTATTAGAAACTAAAATAATATA
This sequence comes from Theropithecus gelada, assembly GCF_003255815.1. Lineage (NCBI taxonomy): Eukaryota > Metazoa > Chordata > Mammalia > Primates > Cercopithecidae > Theropithecus > Theropithecus gelada. The sequence goes on from NC_037688.1 coordinate 65,697,224, forward strand.
GATGCACTTGTTAAAGCTGCTGCCACCCCATCCCTGTAGATAGGGCCCACAAGGAAGGTTTGCTGTCTGTCCATCCAGCCCTCTTTCTGCGTACTTAGTGTATATGGCCACCTCCTATCTGATCTAAATCCTCTATTCTGTGACCAGTGCTAAACACAGAGGCACATATTTAAAATGAAAACCACCTCTAATGAACTGGGTGACCTGGCATAGGTCTCTTCCCCTCTATGAGCCTCATGTCCTTCTCTGTCCAGGGAATCGAATGACGAGTTCTCTAAGAGATCTTTCTAGGCTACTTTTCTGGGGAGCCATTCTCATGTTGCATTTCCTTTCTGCATCAAGAGAGTTGTGTGAACTGAGCATCTGCCTTCTCAGGGGGACACCAGGCAAAGCCTTGTGTAGCTCCTGGATGCACCAATGCTCGGGGAACGGAAAGCCCTTACTCCCCAGTTCTGCAGCTGGCTTGATTCTCTGACTCTATGCCTTCACATTGAGCAGCACCTCAGTGGATCCCTTCTAGCTGTATCTGTTGACCCTGACACCTCCCCAAACTCCATCTAGCTTGACTCTGACATGCCCCCAGCCCCACTGGAGCCCCCAGAGCTCTCTGTTGCCTCCTTGCTGGTCTCCATGCTCATTTAAGGGTCTTTTACCTTCAGTGATAACAAAAGCAGGTGTTGGCATTTGGATTTAGAAGCAACAAGGGAGTATTGTGAACCTCTGGCCACTTTGTGAGGGACAGCTGGGCTGGCTTTGCAGTGTGGCCCAATGAGAAGGAGGGATGGCCAGGAGTCAATAGTGAAGTAGGCTCCCAGGGATGGTGGAGCAAAAAGACCCCTAGAATACAAGCTGCTCCCTGAACAGATAAGAAATCCAGGACCTGAGAGCAGAAAGGACTCTCCCTATTAGCTGGTAGCTGAGCTTGAATGAAATCCACACCCGTTTATTTCAAATGCATTCCTCTCTGTTTGTTGCTAGTGGCCCCGACTCTTTGTGGGAAGGTGCCTTTTGGATGCTGTCACCCTCTCCACAGAGAAAACCACTGAGCAAACGAATTCACAAACGTTTTGAGAAGTAAGATCTTCTTCAGGAAAAAATAAAATTTGAGAGTGTTCCCAGAGGCTGGATTATCGTAAGCTAAGGTGGCAGGGGCTAGCGGGAGGGAAAGGGGCATGCCCTAAACAACAGTGACCACGAGTCAATGACCAGCGGCCACGTGGCTGGGTCATGGGTACATTGGGGTTCTGTCTACTCTGAGTGGGTCTGAAATTTCCTTTCATAACAGTAAGCTTGTAAGGTCACTTAAAGGCCATGTGACCTTGGGAGAGGGATTTTACATCTCTCATCTGAAAACAATTGGGCTCATGACATCAGCATCAGCCTCAAAGACTGGTGGGTGTCATTAACAAATTGACTGCACAGAGCCTGGTGCGGTGTCCAGCACACAGCGAAACCTCACTAGCCACCTGCGGCTGCTGTCATTCCCCTTCCAAGGGCACTAGAGAAGGGGAAAATCACCACCAAGAAATATACATCAATGGCATGATTACACATGTGCTAGTGAAACTGGTCTCCCCATCTTCAGAGGGCCCCTCCACTCTGCCTGTGAATTTCTGGATCAGTGCTCTGATCCCTCCCTATGTCTCAGCAAGAGAGCTGGTTTACCACCAGGTCATCAGCACATAGAAGAGCGCCAGTGAGGGGAAAGAGGGAGGGGAAAAGGAAAGAGCAAGGAAACGTGGGAGGGAGGGAGGGAAGGAAGGAGGGGAAGAAAGGAGGGAAGGAGGAGAGAAAAATTAGGAAAGAAGAGGGAAAAAAGCAGGAAGGAATGTAATAAGGGAAGAAAGAAAATAGGAAGAAAAGAAAGGAGAGAAAATTAAAATAAGGAAGAAAGGAAATAGGAAAGAAAGAAGGGGGAAGAGAGGAAAATAAGGAAAGGAATGAGAAGAGAGAAGGAAGAAAAGGAAGGGAAGAAAGAAAGCAGGAAGAAAATAAAGGAAGGGACGTAAAAGGAGAATGAAAATAAAGGAATGGGAAGGAAAGAAGAAGAGAAATAGGAAGCAAATGTGGAAGAAAAAGAAGAGGGAAAGAAATTTTCAATAAAGAAAAATGGACAGAGCCTCTGAAGTTAATGCAACCAATTAGAAACCTCTCAAATCATAATCAATTACAGTAATATTCATGTCAATTCTAATCCCAGTATTCTGCTGAAAGAGAAACCAAACCATATCCATACAGCTCCCTTGGCTCCTGCAAACGTCACATCAGCTCCTGATTTCACTATAATTTCATCCTTTAGCCATAAAGGCAATGGGTTAAAGCACCTACAAAAGGTAATCTGATTTTACAAAAATTTTTCTGATACAAGACTTCAACATTCAGGGAGTACTAGAATATATCAGATCTCGCGTGCTCATCCGGGGTTTGGAAAACAGGGCAGCCATTCTCAGGAGCTCTAAGAAGGTGAGCAGAATGGGGCTGGGCAGGAGGAGGAAGTGGCCAGGAGATCTCTCTCTGAGCCACTGGGGCTGGAACTTACCCTCCAGGGGGCAGAACCGAGTCACCTTCTCAGGCATCAGCAGCCCTAACTTGTGGCGGCAGTAGGTCTCCCCAATCTCCTGGCGGCAGTGCTTGGACTTAGCACGGGACAGGGCAGAGATGGCCTCCTTGCCTGAGATGTCACACTTGGGGGGCTGGTCATACTTGGTCTCAGGGGAGCTGCCCCCAGTTTTCCTGGCATGAGGCAGTCTGGACACATCCTTCCCACGGCTGCTGTTGGCTGCGGCTCTGTCCCCGGGAGGCAGCACCTCACCGGGGCCTTTCCCAGGGAATGCATGTCCTTTTCCTTTCTCCTGCTGTTCCAGCTTCCTTTTCAAAAGCTCCTTCTGTCTACTCGGTGGCTTCTTCGCCAACTCAGGCTGGTGCTTCTGCTTTTGAGTCCTGGGTGCGAAGTTGCTGTTGTCGACATTCTCAAAGTCTTTGGGGACAGAGTTCTCGTTGTTGCTGTCTGTTCGCACTTTCTCTTTTGGCCGGTGAGAAAAGTAGCCATCCTGGAGAAGAGGGGAGAGAAAGAGAAGAGAAACTTGACTGAGCGATCACGCTAAGCAGACTGGCCTTAGGAGAGTGAGTCATACGCACATGGAAGCCTGGGCCATAGTTTCACATCCTACTTTTGCTACTGGTTTAACCTCTGGTAAGATGTTTCTCTCTGGACCTCAGTTTCCCCATCTGGAAATACGAGATGTTCCAACCAGAAACAAAGGCTTTTCAAGCTGTAAAGGGCCATGACTACGATTCTCAATGCTTCTTATTAACCACACCTTTTCAAGTCAGTTTCTTTCCTTAATTGTTTTGCCACTGGGTAACAAACATTTTGTTCCAGCGTCCTGTTTAAATTCCAGCTGAAAGTGCTGTGATGGTTTACTTAAGGGCTGGAAATGATATAATAAAGTTATAAAGGGAAAAATATTGGTAGGGTATTATATACATTCCATTGCCTTTAGGACATGCTCATATATCTATGCCCATAAGAGAAATCAGACCGAGCCGTTGTAAATTCTGTGGGAAAGAAACCAGTGGCTTTTTTTTTTTTTTTTTTTTTTAAAGAGGAATGCAGCCCTTGCAGGATAAACCTTATGCTAAGTCCTAGAGCAATGCAAACTTGTGACACTCTTGTGCTTGAGTTTGGCTCTTCATGTGTGTATGTGGAACAGAACTGATGAAGTCACTTGGGGTCGAGGCAAAGATCAGGAGTCATTCTGGAGACCACGCGTGGCATGGATGTTTCTAGAAGGGCTGGACCCCAAACTCAGCTCCTCTATGGGTAAATGGGTCCTGGTTACTTTGATCAGTTGAATGATCAAATGCATCATTCAACCAATGCCCCGAATTGTTTCTGCAACATGCTGCTTCTGCTTGAAGCTCATTCCCAAGGCCTTAATCTGAAAGCGTATCCAGTGTCCTAGAACATGGCCCCTTGACCTCTAAAACCACATAGAACAGTAATGGCTCCATACACCTGCCCTTGTTGCTATGGAAACACAGGGGCAATGAGCAGCATCCCTGCTAGATTTCCTTTTAAGGAAGGCTGAAATATGCCTTTTACCAGTTCCCAAGGAAAAAGGCGTCAGGGCCTGACCAGCGGAACTGCAGTGGTAGCCAAGAGCAGCTGACCCTCAGCAACGCTCCCACCCCAGCAGGTCAGCAAACAACTGCCCGTGTTTTTTATAAATAAAGTTTTATTAAGACACAGCCACATCTGTCCATTTGTGTATTGTCTATGGCTGCTTCCTGATACAACAGCAGAGTGAAGAGTTGCAATAGAAACTGGTCTGAAAAGCCTAAAATATTTCTATCCTAAAATATTTCTACCCTTTAAGAAAATGTACACAGACCCCTGCTCTGCTGGAGTGTGAGTTAAAAGGCTTCCTCCTCTTGGACTTGGTTAACTGTTTCTGTCCTCACCATCCATATATGACTTAGTGATGGCCTGGAGAAGAAGGTGCCCCTAGGACCGGGTGTGGTGGCTCACACCCGTAATCCCAGCACTTTGGGAGGCCGAGGCAGGTGGATCACTTGAGGTCAGGAGCTCGAGACCAGCCTGGCCAACATGGCAAAACCCTGTCTCTACTAATAATACAAAAAAAAAAAAAAAAAAAAAGCTAGGGGTGGTGGTGCACACCTGTAGTCTCAGCTAACTCAGAAAGCTGAAGCAGGAGAATTGCTTGAACCTGTGAGGCAGAGGTTGCAGTGAGCTGAGATTGCACCAATGTATTCCAGCTTGGGTGAGAGTTAAATTGTGTCTCAAAGAAAAAACAAAACAAAACAAAAAAACAAACAACAACAACAAAAAAACAAAACAGACGCCCCTCTAGCCTCTGCTCCATTGCTCCTAGCTGTAAGCATGAATTTCTCCTATTTGGTGGAGGCTCTGACACTAAGACACCTTGTGGCCACTCTGTAAGCTGAGTATGGCTATGACTTTCATTTTGCAGATGGGGAACTAAGCACGCACGAACCAGTGACTTGCCCAGGGTCACCCACCTAGTTGGTGGTGAAGCTGGAATTCAAACCAGACAGATCACAGACCCCACACTCTGGGCTACCAGGGACACCATCCACTTCCAAGAAATTGTATGATCCTTATTACACCCACCACCCAAAACCCTTAAGCACTGCAAGCTGACACTGAACTGCAAGATCTGGCCCCTCCCACCCAGCTAAATGAATCTGCTCTAGGTGTGTGACCTCCAAATTGCAATCTTCAGGCCGGCCAGTGGCCTACTGTGTTGCAGAAAGTCACAGGGAGACAGTAAGCAGCAGGAGCTGCAGGAGCTGCAGGAGCTGGGAGGTTAACAAGGCAGGAAGAAGGAAAGAGAGCCAAGAAAAAAAAGAGCTGATCCGTCCCATATTGGGTCACAGGGCGGCTACTGGTCGTACACAGGAACTGCTTTTACATCCAGATCTATAAGTGAGGGCCTTCTGCTTCTGGTCTGTCTTATTCTCCCATAGAGACCTACAAAAAATCCCCTTCAATGGGTACCTAGACTACATCTTTATTCTTGTAACCTAAACAAACACTGCTGATGTTCCTCTTCTCCCGTTTTTCTATCCAGAGGCCCTTGAAGAGTCCCAAGCAGCCTCTCAGACACATTTTCTGAGCTCTTACCACCAGCCAGGCACCATAGTAAGTTATTCACAGGTATTACTTAATAGGGTACTGACAACTGGATGTATTCGCTTTGCCATTTTATAGAACGAGGAGCCAACGCTGGTTGTGATACATTCTTCAATATGGATCACGTGCTAGGTGCCACGCTAAGCCCACAGATGGAGTATCTCACTTAACTCCTGGAAACAAGTTCCAACGTAGGCACTGACAGAAAAGGGTGGAAAATAAGGTTGGGGATGTTAAGCCATTTGCACAAATTCATCTTGGGGAGGCGGTGAACTTGCATCTGCCCGATTCTAAAACCTGCTATTGTATCACGCCTCTTGTGTTTTGCTGAGAGGTAAATCGAGAAGCATTGAGCTCCCTGCAGTGGAACGGGTATCACCCTCTTTGCTCCTATCAGCATCTGTCGGGATGAAGCTGATGGGCAGGGGTGGCATTCAATAAAGCTATGAAAAACCATTTCAGTTCCATTCCTTCTAGGCACGTGTTAGGATTGCAAGTCCCTATCCCTTGCACATTAGGTACAGACAAGAAACACGGTATGGCCAAGAGCAGTGACTGGAACCCATAAGGTGTCATTCCCTGGATACCACAATATCCAGCCACCCACCTGCTGGTGGAGGTCATGCATCCCTGAGTGAGGCCCATGTGGAACAGAGACTCCACCAACCCTCACGGTGCAGAAACTGACCCCTGCTGCTTTGAGTCACTGAGATTTGGGGGATCTGTGTTACTGTAGCATGGTCTAACTCATCCTGATTAATCCAGGAGCCAACCTGATCTCCTTTCTTCCTTTGAGCTGACTTAGGTACAGGAGCCAATTTTTTTCTCCCTCCAACAGACAGAAAAACCTATCTGACGACTCCCATGCTCCAAGAACATAAATTTAAATTCTGTCCCTAAGTCCATTTTCTAGAAGCTTCTAGAAATGTCTAAAGGGCAGGGAGTAAGCCAGAAGAGCTACTGCCCTAATGGACATGTTCATTTTCTCTCTTCAGACATATCCTAAGTGTTATTCTTGGGCTCTTCTCTTTCCTTATTATCAGCAAGGTTCCCCGCCACACAAGAGAAAACCTCCACAAACCCCCATTTCAAAAGATCCTGTTCTCCATCACTTTCTGGCTGAACTTCGCCAAGCAAAACCAGACAGAAAACACTGCGCTCATCTCCCTCCACCCCCCATGGTCAATGATGCTAATCTGACAATCAGAGAATGGCCAATTCCTCTGGCTAATGTGTAATACCAGGAAGAGGCACCATCACTGATTCTAAAGGGACTCATGATTAATACCCGCCATCTATTCAAGAGAGGCCAATACAATGGCCATGATTAGCTTGTGGTGGCCCTGTGAACTTCTGCCTGGCCCCAGATGCTACTCAGCAGCCACGGGAAATAAAAAGATTTGAGTATAAGAGGGAAGGAAAATATTTTGTCTTCTGGAATAAAGAGCTCACAGATATTAGATCGCTTCCAGAAAAGTCAGAGAGAGGCGCAGTCAGCGAGAACTGGAGGCCTGAGAACTCCTGTCCCTCGGAGTCACTGCCATTTTCTATAGTGACTGCTGGAGTTCTAACTTCCCCCCTCCAATTCATTTTTTTCTTTTCTTTTTATTTGAGATGGAGTTTCACTCTGGTCACCTAGACTGGAGTGCAATGGCATGATCTTGGCTCACTGCAACCTCCGCCTCCTGGGTTCAAGCAATTCTCCTCCCTCAGCCTCCTGAGTAGCTGGGATTACAGGCACCAGCCACCACGCCCGGCTAATTTTTGTATTTTTAGTAGAGATGCAGTTTCACCACATTGGCCAGGCTGGTTTCAAACTCCTGACCTCAGGTGATCCACCCACATTGGCCTCCAAAAGTGCTGGGATTACAGGTGTGAGCCACCGTGCCCAGCCCATTTTTTTATTTACTATTTAAACACTTTATTTTACTATGCAACCATAGTCAACAATATAGTACTATACGCAACATATAGCAAATTGTATATTGTTGCATGCACTACTACATTGTTGACTACAGTACTGCACAGCAGATCTCTATGGTTTCTTTGTTGTGCATGCATGATTGAGACGTTATGCCCGTCCATCAGCAACTCCCCATTCTCCTCCCCAATTCCCCAACCCCTGGCAACCACCATTTCACTCTCTAGTTCCAGGATTCTGACTATTTTCGATAGCTGATAGAAGCGGAATAAATACATGTGCTATCTGTCCTTCTGTGACTGGTTTATTTCAGTTAGCATAACGTCCTCAGAGTTCATCCATGTTGCTGCATGTTGCAGGATGTTCTTTTTGAAGGCTAATATCCATTGTATGTACATGCCACATTTTCTTTATCCAGCCATCCAAGGATGGACGCGACCTATCACTTCATGTTCCCCCTAACTCTTCCTCTGACTGCCAAGAGGTGAACAGATTTTGGCTTTTCTGTCTTTTCTGTGGAGAATCAAGATCCAGAAAGCCAAACCCAGGATCCCTTCCCTTTACAAAACCAATCTTGGGAGATCTCCAGGCAGACCCATAGAAAACAACCATCATATGGCCAGCACCAAAGCGGCCCATGATCTGTGTCCTTTGAATCTTCTCGAAAACTCTTCGAAGCAGACAGTATTAGTCCTCCTTAAGGGGAGGAGACTAACACGGAGAGAGGTTAAATGACTGGACCGAGTCCATGCTGCTAGTAATGAAGTGACTCAAACTCTCTGTCTCTCTGTTTCCTCATTTAAAACATTGGGATGATAACCCCCTGGTATCCATGGAGATGATAATAATACTCACCTCAGGCCAGGCACAGTGGCTCATGCCTGTAATCCCAGCACTTTGGGAGGCTGAGGTGGTCAGATCATGAGGTCAGGAGATCGAGACCATCCTGACTAACACTGTGAAACCCATCTCTACTAAAAATACAAAAAATCAGCTGGGCGTGGTGGCGGGCGCCTGTAGTCCCAGCTACTCAGGAGGCTGAGGCAGGAGAATTGCTTGAACCCAGGAGGCGAAGACTGTAGTGAGCCGAGATCGTGCCACTGCACTGCAGCCTGGGTGACAGAGCGAGACTCTGTCTCAAAACAAACCAACAAACAGTGCCTCACCTCTTGGGTAATTCAATGAGGAAGAGTGTATGTAAAACTACTAGAACATGTGCACCACACAAAGCCGGAAGAAGAATGAGCAGCAAACCAGACTGGGTATCTCTACCAATTAACACTCTCTCTCCCCTGACAGTCTCCGCCTAAAGGACAGATTGGTTATTATTTCTCAACTGTGATCAACTGGCGTCATCTTCTCTACTCTTAATCAATCCAACTCTCTCACCTTGAGTTGTTTATGCCAATGCAACCCTTTGACTTACTTTATTTTAATGTACTTATTACAATGATTGCACATTCAAATGTTTGCGTGCAAGCTCCAAAACTCTAATTGCTCTGCTGTTGCCTTACCTATAAGCTGCTGCTAGAATCCATTTTTATTCTGGAGAAATAATTAAATGCAATAACGTCCTCCGTTTCCATTCAACCTTGGGCATGTTTAGAGCCAATTTCAATCAGGTAGAAATATGCTAAACAATATGGCTCCGAGAGGCAGGTTACCTGACCCACGCTGCTGTTGCAAAGACACGTGGGTCTGTTTCCATTTTTCCCAGGTTCTCTTGGTTCAGGATGAATCTATACTTAGTCTACTGAATTCCGGCTCCTTGCTCCCATTTCTGAGGGGTGGGGGTGGGTTGCTGTGATTTTTAAACTATCCACTTAGAGATAAACCTTTGCTCTTATTGTTTATGTAGAAAGAGCACCAGGCAGGGATGGGGAAGACCTGCGTATTAGTATTGCATTAGCTGGTGTCCAATTTTCTTATCTGTAAAATGATGTGTCCCGAATGTGTGTTACTAACCATTCTGAGTTAGTCATTAATCAATGTATGCAATGAACAAATTCTGCCCCTTCAGCTCATTAAAAAAACAGTCCGATGGACCTTAAGAGACCAGGAACTGAGGAAAAGACGGAAGCTCCAAAGGATATCCCATCTCCTCCCAGCCCTATCCCTCCATCATCGTCTATAGTAGCACACTGAGATTCAGAGGTCTGGATTCAGGAAGAAGTGAGCTTGACTCCTCCCTTTTTCATCTGCTGGGGTTCTTCAAGCTGGGACAGAACATTTCTCCTCTCTTTGCCTGAGTTTCCTCATCCATCCCAAGGAGCCGAAGATGGCACTTACCTCCCAGGGACTGAATTGATCAAGCATAGAAGATAATGCCTGACATGTGCTAAGTGCTTAAGAAACATGTATGTCTTAGGTTCCGTTCCAAGCCTGTTGCATGCACTGACTCATCTCCATGATGAGCTGATAAAGAAGATGCTATATTTTCTACCTATTTTTCAGATTGGAACATTAAGGTACAAGGAGGTTAAGTGACTAAATCCACACACCTAGGAAACAGAGGAGCCAGGATTTGAGCCCAGGCTGCCTAGGTCCGGAGGTCATGCCTTTCAATACCCCACTGCCTCTCCACAGCGATTAGGAATAGGGACAGGGCCAAAGGGAAACCCCAGCCAGGTGCACTGCTCAGACATGAGGGCGTCCGTCCCACCCGCTCATCGTGACCAGTTTATGGCTTCCTTTTGTGCCATGTGCACGCACAGCCGGCTGGGTAGTTGTTTGCTGTTGAACTCAAGTGTCCGAGGCTTCGTTCCAATCACCAAGGCTACCAAGGCCACTGGGAGGGACAAATGGGGAGAGATCCGCACCTGCTTCCAAAAAGACCTCCGTGCCAGGGTAGGCAAATGGTGGAAGCGCAGCGTGCGTGGCTGTACCAATTAGGACATGCAATTACCCAGGCTGCCAATGCAAATAGACCTAACAGAGGCCCCTTGCCCAGCTCATTTGCATGCACAAAAGGTGGCTGGGCTGGCCAGCACTTAGAAACCCGTGGACCACACTGGACACGGGCAGGCCCTGCTGTAACAGAACCCTAAGTTAAAAGCCCTTTGCAATGTAGCATCATGTTAACGGGATGCAAAACACAGGACAGGCTGAGATGGGAAGGAGGGAGACTGATAGGGCTGAGTTGGAATCCGGTCTCTGCTTCTTAACTCTGAGATGGAGGACAAGAGATTTAACCTCTCAGAGCCTCATTTTTCTCATCTACAAAAGAAGGGGGTAAGAAGACCTACTTTGCAAAGGTAAGGTGGGGATTAACTAATATGTCACACACATATAATGCTATTTAACAAAACAACATTGGGTGAGAGGCTTGATGTATGTTAAGCACTCAAGTGGCAGCAGGATGATATTTCAAGCCAGCGCCTTGTGACCTGATGAGCAGGTCTGAGTCTTTTTGGAAAGGCAGGGTGTTGAGGCACAGTGGGTTGAAATCTGGACCCCGCCCTTTGCTCACTGTGTGGCCCAGGGCACAGTGCCTACCTTTGTCTGCCTCAGTTTCCTTCCCTGTAAAATGGGGACAATAATGCGTACCCAACCTAATGAGGCTGTCATGAGAATTAAAGTCAACACACGTAAAAACACTTAGTTTAATATCTAGAACTTAATAAATATTAGGTATAATTTTTTAAAACAGAATTAATGCTTGCGATGGTGATTTAGTAAAGTGGTTCTTAAAGTGTGGTCTGGGAACTGTTGGGGGTCCCTGAGGCCTTCTCAGGGGATCTTTAATGATAAACTATTTTCACCATAATATAAAGACGCTATTTTCCTTTCTTGTTTACTCTCTTATGAGTGTACAGTGGAGCTTTCCAGAGGCTACATAACACGTGATACTGCAACAGAAATCAGAAGCAAATGTGAGAATCTAGCTGTCTTCTATTAAGCCAGGTGTTACAGAGATTTGTGAAAAACGTAAAACGGTGCCTCTCTTCTCCCTAAATGTGTTTTTGTTGGGGAAAATTTGCATATTTTTCATAGATATATTTTATATACACAAGTAATAGGTACTATGACTGTTTTTAAGTGAATTAATAAACATTTTAAGAATGTCTTAGTTTAAAAGTTACTATATAGAAAACATTTGATAGAACCTACCTAAACCAAAGCTCTCTGGGGATCCTCAATAACATTTGAGAGTATTAGGCAATCCTGAGACCAAGTTTGAAAACTGCTGACATAATACATAGGCACAATCAGAAATATCTACTGATTATTAAAATTAAAAGTTCAGGATTCTTACTATGCAGCCATAAAAAAGGATGGGTTCATGTCCTTTGTAGGGACATGGATGCAGCTGGAAACCATCATTGTCAGCAAACTATCGCAAGAACAGAAAACCAAACACCGCGTGTTCTCACTCATAGGCGGGAATTGAACAATGAGATCACTTGGACACAGGAAGGGGAACATGACACACTGGGGCCTGTTGTGGGGTGGGGGAAGGGGGGAGGGATAGGATTAGGAGATATACCTAATGTAAATGACGAGTTAATGGGTGCAGCACACCAACATGGCACATGTATACATATGTAACAAACCTGCACGTTGTGCACATGTACCCTAGAACATAAAGCATAATAAAAATAAATAAATAAATACATAAATAAATAAGAAATCAAAGTAATAAAGGGCACCTACAAATGTTAAGCATAAAAAAAAGACTTAAAAAATAAATTAAAAAAAAAGTTCAGGATTCTTTTATGTTGGCTGTTTTGCTATATGCCAAGCCTTTAGATTTGTATTTTACTTCCATACACAATACACACACACACAGAATAGACAGAAATTGAAGTTGAGTGACAAGTACTTTTTTTTTTTTTTTTGAGATGGAGTTTTGCTCTTTGTCGCCCAGGCTGGAGTGCAGTGGCACAATCTTGGCTCACTGCAACCTTTGCCTCCCGGGTTCAAGCCATTCTCCTGTCTCAGCTTTCCAAGTAGCTAGGATTACAGGTGCCTACCATGACGTCCAACTAATTTTTGTATTTTTAGTACAGACAGGGTTTCACCATGTTGGCCAGGCTGGTCTCGAACTCCTGACCTCAGGTGATCCACTCACCTTGGCCTCCCAAAGTGCTGGGATTACAGGCGTGAGCCACTGTGCCCGGCCAATAAATACTTTTATATAGAGAGAGGAACCCAGGCCCCTCAAGTCCTTAATCACCCTCAGGGAGGAAGAATGACCTGCTGTCAAGAGTGGGTCCTTGATCAAACTATAGCCAGCCTCCTCTCCCCCTTTTTCTTTTTTTTTCTTTTTTTTTTTTTTTGAGATGGAGTCTCGCTCTGTCGCCCAGGCTGGAGTGCAGTGGCCGGATCTCAGCTCACTGCAAGCTCCGCCTCCCGGGTTTACGCCATTCTCCTGCCTCAGCCTCCCGAGTAGCTGGGACTACAGGCGCCCGCCACTGCGCCCGGCTAGCTTTTCTGTACTTTTTAGTAGAGACAGGGTTTCACCATGTTAGCCAGGATGGTCTCGATCTCCTGACCTCGTGATCCGCCCGTCTCAGCCTCCCAAAGTGCGCCCGGCCCCTCTGCCCCCTTTTTCTACTGGGCCTCAACCTTTACCTATAAAGATTTGAGTGAAACACTAACATCGTTTTTCTTTTTCTATTTATTTATTTATTTTTGAGACAGGGTCTCATTTTGTTTCCCCGGCTGGAGTACAGTGATGTGATCACGGCTCACTGCAGCCTCAACCTCCTGAGCCCAAGCGATCCTCCTGCCTCAGCCTCCCGAGTAGCTGGGACTACACAGGCTTTTACCACTATACCCAGCTTTTTAATTTTTTGTAGAGACAGGACCTTGCTATGTTGCCCAGGCTGGTCTCAAACTCCTGGGCTCAGGCAATCCTTGGCTTCCTAAAGTGCTGAGATTACAAGTGTGAGCTACCAAGTCTGGCCTGAAACACTAACATAGTTTCTAACAGCTCAAGGCCCCATCCTTGGGATGACCCCAGCTCCTGCTTAAAGGGACTGCTTTAGAAAACACAAGGCTGCCAAAATAATTTACTGTTTGTTCCAGCTAACACCTCTAGACAGGGCATCATCTCCCAGCCTCTATAAGAGAGCAGGAGCCAAATTTCATAAACAGCAGTTAGCAAACCCATTTGGGTCTCACATAGACCAACCCTCCCTTCCTGCGTTTGGTAATTCTTCACTTCCCTGACTCCACTGAGCTCATCTCCCTTCCCTCCCTCCTACCTCCCTCCTTCTCCTATTATTATTATTAATTAATTAATTAATTTATTTATTTTTTTGAGATGGAGTCTCCCTCTGTTGCCCAGGCTGGAGTGCAATGGCATGATCTCTGCTCACTGCAACGTCCGTCTCCCAGGTTCAGGCAATTCTCCTGCCTCAGCCTTCTGAGTAGCTGGGATTACAGGCATGCGCCACAACGCCCAGTTAATTTTTTTCTTTTTTTTTTTTTGTATTTTTAGTAGAGATGGGGTTTCACCATATTGGTGAGGCTGGTCTCAAACTCCCGACTTCGTGATCCGCCTGCCTTGGCCTCCCAAAGTGCTGGGATTACATGCGTGAGCCACGGCGCTCTGCCTCCTTCTCTTTTTAAAACACCCAGTGACCTCTGAACAAATCCAAGTTGAGTTCCGTTCCATGCTGGACGCTTTTTCTATTGCAACAGGCATTACTGATTAAATCTGCCCTTACCGCTTTCATAGGGTCTGGCTTTGTTTATGTCTGACACGGCCCAAGGCTACCTAGCCTGGACCTCAAGCCTGCAAGGCTAAGTCCCTGGGGTAAAAACCGAAGAGCCCAGCAAAGCATGCTCAGAGCCAAGCCCCTGCCTTAACCCACTCCCTCTTCCCAACCCCACCACAGAGACATGACAGTGGCAGTCACGGCGCTCAGAGCACCTAAGGGACTGCGGGCAGGTGGCAGGAAAAGATCTGAACTGGCATCTTCTGGCTCTTTCCCTATCAGCATAAGAGACAGCTGTGTGGTACAGAGATACACAGCAGAGGGCGAAATAACGGCAGACGAGAAAAAGAAGAAAAGGAAGGAAATGCGGGAGAAAATGGAACGAGAAGAAGAAACAAACATCAGCTATGGTTGACTATGTGCTGATTACCTACCAGGCACGGAGCTAAGCCCTTGGTTTGGCATCACTATCCATTCCTCAAAACTATCTCAAAAAGTAGGTCGGGGTCAACCAAACACCCTACCACCTGTCTTTGTCAATAAAGTTATTCTAGAACACAGCCTTGCCCATTCATGCACACATTGAAGGCTGGTGCCTTTGTGCTGGGGTGGCAGAGTTGAGTAGCTATGACAGAGACTGCATGCCCAGAAAAGCCAACATCTGGCTCGCCGCAGAAAAAGTGAGTGCCCCTTCCAATGGGGCCACTGAGGCTGAGCCAGGCTTGCCCATGGTCACTCGGTGGGTAAGAGGCAGGGTCAGAAGTGACTCGCAGGAGTCAGACTCCGGAGACAACATGAGGTTGCAAAGTCAGACCCAAGGACAGGGGGAGAGAGAGCAGAGCCTTCCAGAAATGACAGCAACCATGTCTGTTTGGGAACAAAATGCCTTGCACACAGAAGGGCTTTTCTGTGGGGAGAGGCCTCCTAACTGTTTTAAAAGTGTCCCGAAGGCTGGCCTCTTCTTCGTTACTATTTGAACACAGTTTGCCTCTAATTAATTGCAGCATTCCATTCCATGATTCCACAGTTATGTCCACAATATCCAAAGATACAGAGAGAAAGAAGGGGGTGTGGTACAGAGACACAGAGAGCCAGACACAGAGAGAGACACAGAGAAAGAGACACAGAGAGACACAAAGACAGAGAGACAGAGAGAAACACAGAGAGACAGAGATGCAGAGAGACAGAGAGAGAGAGACACAGAGAGGGAGAGGCATACAGAGAGACACACAGAGAGAGAATGTGAACAACCCAGTCTTGCTTCAATAATAAAGCCTCTGCATACCTCTCAGGCAGGGTTTCTCAAGGACAGCGCTGTTGACATTTGGGGCTGGATAACTCTTCGTTTTAGGGGCTGTCTTGTGTATTGTACGGTATCTAGCAGCATCTGTGACCTTTACCCACTAGACCCCAGTAACGTGCCCTTGTTACAATCAAAAATGTTCCCCGGACTAGGGGTGGGGCAAAATCACCTTCCCACCCCGACCCCTGCTAAGAACCAGGGCTCAAGGACCCATGCTGGCCGATCTCAGCTGCTCAAATCCCGTTCCCATTCAGAAACAGCCTTTCTCTGACTTTCAAACAGAAACAGACCCTGGTATCCAGTCAGAGCAGTCAGAATAGGAGAGAAGCTGGTATGAAGAGAGCTGGCTGGAGAAAGGGCCAGAGTTAACCAATGAAGGGTGTCCCAGAGGGCAGAGAGGGAGGAGGCTGGCAGGGGTGACCAGGGAGCAGTGGCAGCTGCATGGGGAAAGCGGGAGAAGTTAGGGTCCCCACTAGGGAAGGGTGACATAGAAGAGGAGGGACACATTCATTTGGGCAGTGGATAGTCCTTGAGTTGATGGCATGTTTTTTACTTTTTGTTTTTGTTTGTTTTTATCATTTTTTTTGAGACAGAGTCTCACTTTGTCACCCAGGCTGGAGTGCGGTGGCACGATCTTGGCTCACGGCAACCTCAGCCTCCCAGGTTCAACAAATCCTCTCGCCTCAGCCTCCCAAGTAGCTGGGATTACACGCGCACATCACTATGCCCGGCTAATTTTTTGTATTTTTAGTAGAGACACGGTTTCACCATGTTGGCCAGGCTGGTCTCGAACTCCTGACCTCAAGTGATCTGCCTGCCTTGGCCTCCCAAAGTGCTGAGATTATAGGCATTGAGCCACTGTGCCCAGTCATGTCTCTTAATTTAAGCCAGAAGGCACAACTGGGACCCATGGCTCCTTCAGACACACAGATGTCTGGTTCGCTCTGCAGACTGTTTTCAATTGTTTAACTTCATCTTGGCCCATATTTCAAAATCTAGAGATTTCATCTAAAACTTTGGATTTCTGCCCTTTCTGGAAACATCAGGGACCTGACAACACTGAGTTTAGATTTCCATGTATGACAGTCGTCTTGAGGCTAAGTAGTGGCCCCATGGTCTCCAGAAGGGGCATGCGCTCTGTGGACCACCACAGCCCCCATCCGGCCTGCCCAGTGTCCCCTTAGCCGTCTGGCATGATTGAATGCAGTGACACTGCTTCCCACCAATGACAGGCTCTTCCAGTAGGCCTTCTACCTCCCGAGCTTTGCCTTGGAGATCTCAGAACCCCAACAAATCCTTGTATTCCAGAGCGTTTGATGGAGGTGGCACTGTCCCTAATGAGGTGTTCTGGAAGTGTGTGGTGGCATTTCCGGTTACCATAACGATTGGGGGACGCTCTCGGCAGTAAGTGGGTGGGAGAACATCAGAAACCCAGCAGGACAGGGAAACACGCACGGCTGGACAGTGAAGAACTGTCCTGCATCCTGCATGACTTCTGAACGCCCCCAGATGTCCTGTGCGTACACAACTCATTTATAATTATCCAGGCCAGGAGCCTAGCTTAGATTTACATATGACACAACATTATGATGAATGGTTTTAACGCAGCCAAATTTTCTAGGAAAGTAACTACTGTTTCACTCAAGAAGAGATTTTATATCACTGAGTTTGACCACAGTTTCAGAAAATTATATCATCAAAGGCCACACAAGCTGTGGCTGTGAGTCACCAACACACACATCCATTCCCCACCTGCATTTGTAACTACTGAGTTCTCACTGACTCAACATGCAGTGGCTGACCTCTTGATGTATCCTCCAGCCTCTTGCAACCAAAGGGTGGACCACTGGCCAGCAACATCTGCATCAACTGGGAACGTGTTAGACGTGCAGGATCTCAGGCCCCAGCCTGGACCACAGGAATCAGGGTCTGGATGTTAACAGCATCCCCAAGCAATTCGTCTGCACGTCAAAATTTGAAAAGTACGCCAGGCGCGGTGGCTCATGCCTGTAATCTCAGCACTTTGGGAGGCCGAGGTGGGTGGATCATTGGAGTTCAGCGGTTCGAGGCCAGCCTGGCTAACATGGTGAAACCCTGTCTCCACTGAAAATACAAAAATTAGCCAGTTGTAGTGGTGGGTGCCTGTAATCCCACCTACTCAGGAGACTGAGGCAGAAGAATCACTTGAACCCAGGAGGCAGACGTTATAGTGAGCCAAGATCATGCCACTATACTCCGGGCTGGGCAACAGAGTGAGAATCTGTCTCAAAAAAAAAAAAGAAAAAAAATTGAGAAGTGCTAATGTTGTTGCACCCATCATTCATTCATTCATTCATTTTGGAGACAGGGTCTTGCTCTGTCATCTAGGCTGGAGTGCAGTGGCATGATCTCGGGTCACTGCAACCTCTGCCCCCCAGATTCAAGTGATTCTCCTCCCTCTGCCTCCCAAGTAGCTGGAATTACAAGTGTGCGTCACCACGCCTGGCTAAATTTTATATTTTTAGTAGACACAGCGTTTCAGCATGTTGGCCAGGCTGGTTTCGAACTCCTGACCTCAAGTGATCCACCTGCCTTAGCCTCCCAAAGTGCTGGGATTACAGGCATCATCATTTAAATAATAAAACATATTATCTGTTTATAAACTGCTGTCATATATTTCTTCTTCTTACTATTTTAGCAGTCTATTGATCTCTTTTAGAGTTGTGGGTGTTTAAGTAGGTTAGAATAAGTCTGGATTTCATTTCCGGACGTGTGAAAGGATTTTAAAAGATCTGTGACATTGAGCAGGGCTGGGTCTGCTAGGGTTAAAACCACAGGTTGATTCATTCCACAAACGTTATTTGGGTGTCCACTCCCTGACAGGGCAGCGGAAAAGGATATAGGAAGGGGAACTCAAGTACGCTTCCAGCTGTTGGTGGAATTCTGAGACAAGAGAGGAAAGTGAGTATGGATATAAGTTATTTTAATACAGGACCAAAAGGGAGTGTAGGGATGGGTGCGCTCAGGGTTTGAGTTTCATCAAGGATGTGGAGCCTCACATGGTCTGGGGTCCAAGGAGAGTGGAGAAACTTCACAGAGAAAGCAGTTTTCCCACCCCATCTCGAGAAGAAAGGAGCAAGACAGACAAAGGAAGAAAGGGCTTTCCAGGCAAGGGCAAAGCATGTGCAAAGTTGTGGTGAGAGGAGCAGCCCAACTCCTTTTATAACAACAATGATCCCAGTTAACACTTACTGAACATTTATTCTAATGACTGAGCTACATACTTTATATAGATTATCTTTAAAACTCCCAGAGCAGGGCCGGGCATGGTGGCTCATCATCTGTAATCCCAGTACTTTGGGAAGCTGTGGCGGGGGAGTTATTTGAGCCCAGGAGTTCAAGAGCAGCCTGGCTAACACGATGAAACCCTGTCTCTACTGAAAATACAAAAATTAGCTGGGCGTGGTAGTATGCGCCTGTAATCCCAGCTACTCAGGAGGTTGAGGGAGGAGAAATGCTTGGACCCGGGAGGCGGGGGTTGCAGTGAGCCGAGATTGGGCCACTGCACTCCAGCCTGAGCAACAGAGGGAGACTCTATCTCAAAAATAAACAAACACATAAACAAAAAACCCCAGAGCGACTCTATTGGATAGCTACAATTAGTATCCTCATTTTACAGGTGAGAGTATGGAGGCACAGAGAGGTTAAGCAACTTGCCTCAAATCACACAGCATGGTTATAAAACTTACGTTCTTACTCCTGTGGGCTGTTAACAGCTACCCTTGGCTCAGTACCCCACAGGTTTCCAAAGTCCCCCCTAGGAGGCAACACTGCTTCCACCAAAGGCCCTGGAAGAAAGCAATCACTAACTGAGCTGATCTTTGACCTGGGGTGGGGACAGGAGGAGTCGGGAAGTAGAGAGTTATCTGAAAAGCCTGGGTTCCTGGTGTAAAGTTCTCTTGCCTGGCTGCCGGTGATTCATTCTCTACCTCTGTTATTTAAGATTCATTTCTAGGTTGGTACCACACACCTGACTCCTGAAAGCTCCAAACCACAATATTCTATTTGTTCCCTGGTTTTATTTCCCTATACACCTTCTCTGTCTCTCTTGATTCAACTCCCAGGAAGCCCTCTTGTCCTAACCATCATCCTGCCTCCCCAACATTCTCCAGTCCAGGTCCTCTGGGGTGGGGCACTTAAGGAGACAAATGGGTCTCCTGCTGATGAAAGACATCCCGTTTTCAAACTCATCCTTTGCCTGTGTGGGCCCCATCCCCCCACACATGCCCTGCCACAAGTGGGTAATGAATGGCTCACTTGTAAGCTCATTACCGCAGGGCCTCTAAAGAAATGGAAATGCACACGGAGCCAGAGACATAAATAAGGAGAGGCGCCTGTAAATAAATAAATATAGACGCATATACACACACACAAACCCAATTAATTTCTATCATCTGAAAGCCAGAGCCATTTGGGGTGGGGAGAGAGTGCAAGAAATGGGCTCCTAATATTGCCATCCATGTGATTTCAGAACTGAGCTTCCCCAGCAGCTGCTAATAAATTATTTTTACTATGCAGAGGTACAAATGAATATGCTGCTGCCACCCCCTAAATCTCCTTTATGAGCATGTGTTTGCCTTGGCCCAACCTACTGGGGACAGGGGCTTCCGAGCAAGTTTTCATTGGCCGAGTTCCTGAAAGAGGCTGCCATCTTGAAGGTCTGCTCTCTGTAAGCTGCGGGCACCCCACTGGCACTTCCTGTTTATGTCTGAGGTTGGCATGGCCTGCAGGACATCTACTGTGTATTGGAAGGCCACAGGAATCAAAGTGACAGCAGTGCCTACGCCCAAGCTTTTAGAAAATGATTTCTGCATCCTGGACTGAGAGCTGCTGTTGACAAGATAGAACAGACCCCTCTTGGCCATGTACTTCAATGGGCCCTGACATTTTCTACCAAGGTTTCAGGGTGGATATGCAAAAACCTCATCACTACCAACTTCTGTGTGCACGGTCATCATCTAGAAGGAAACTCTGGTCACCCCCTTCGGAGACAATGTATCCAACGTCCAGTTCTCCGACTGTTCAGAGCAAGAAGGCGGCCATGGAAATCATGGTGATCACGATATGCTAACCAGGACACACTGGGCACGGTCCAATGAGGTTGTTACAAATGCGTGCTCTGCAGTCACTCTTGAGGATTTGCAATCCAGCTCTACCACTTCCCAGCTATGTGATGTGACCCAGGGAAAGTCGGTTACCCTCTCTGAGTCTTGCTTTCCTCCTACGTAAAATATCTATAATATCGAAACCTCGTAGGGCTAAAAAGATATGTTGACTTAACCAGTGCAAAGACACAGGTCAGAATAGTTAGCAGTTAATAAAAGGTAGTGGTTACCCACATCATTTCACGCAAAGTGCTTCAACGACCTTTCATACATTCATTCGCAGATATTTACTGAGTGCCAAGTACACCTGAGGTGCCGGGGACATGTCTGTGAATAAGACAGGCAGATACCTGCTCCCATAGAGCTTCCATTTTAATAGAATAAGACAGACAACCATCCTATCCACAACTCAATAAACAGATCCTATCACAATGTTGGGCATGTTATCTATTTTTATAATTTCAACTTTTATTTTAGATTCTGGGGATACCTGTGCAGGTTAGTTGCATGTGTGTATTGTGTGATGCTGAAGTATGGGGTATGACTGACCACATCACCCAGGTAGTGAGCGTAGTACCCAATGGTTAGTTTTCTAACCTTCGTCCCCCTCTAGAAGTTCTCAGCATCTACTATTGCCATCTTTTTGTATTTTTGTTTTTCCAGACAAAGTCTCTGTCATCCAGGCTGGAGCGCAGTGGCGCAATCTCTGATCACTGCAACCTCTGCCTCCCGGGTTCAAGAGATTCTCCTGCCTCAGCCCCCTGAGTGGCTCGGATTACAGGCGTGCACCACCACAACCAGCTAATTTTTGTATTTTTATTAGAGACAGGGTTTCACCATGTTGGCCAGGCTGGTCTCGAATTCCTGACCTCAGGTGATCCACCTCCCTCGGCCTCCCAAAGTGTTGGGATTACAGGCGTGAGTCACCGGGTTCGACCTACTGTTGCCATCTTTATGTTCATGTGTACTCAATGTTTAGATCCCACTTCCAAGTGAGAACATGTGGTATGTAGTCTTCTGTTCCTGCGTTAATTTGCTTAGGATAATGGCCTCCAGCTGCAAAAGACCTGATTTTGTTCTTTTGTATTACCCACTGTTCCCAGATGTGGGAACTTAGGCTCACAGCGGTTTTCTCAGCAGGTTTATCAGCCAGGGCTGTCCCACCCAGGAAAGTTTTGCAAGTGAGAAGAGCAACCAGCAAGAGCTGCCTGGCTAATAGGTGAAAACTTTGTTTCCTCCTCCTCCTGCCCCTCCTGCCATGTTCGAGAGAGCGAGACGCCTCCCTGAGAACATGTGGCATCCAGGTCGGGTAGACAGTTTGCTACTGGAGAAGTTCCTTATTCAAGGGGCTGAACAGTGGCACCTTTTCTGGTATGAGCAGCCAGTCATGCCCAGACTTCTGAAGTCTGGCTGGATTCAGACACCGAACTCCCTTGAGTCCTCAAAGGAGGACTGAACGGTGAAACACCCAGCACAAGGTGCTTCCGAGAGACCCGGTGGACCGCTGTTGTTCAGGCCACTAGATGGCTCTTTCTGTGAACTTTGCAGAGAGCAAGCTGGCAGCTGCACCTAGATACTGAAGTCAGGCTTCCCTTTGGACAGACAGAATGCATCTCCAAGAAGTTCTTCTTCACAGCCGCAGGCGATCACTACCTCTTCCTTTAAGCGGGTGTTCCCATTAAGGCTTTTCACTTCAGAGGGGTTTGACGAGGTGAGACTGGGACTTCCACACTGTCTACTAAATCAAAGTCACTGCCATCATGCAACTTTCTGCTAACTTTCCCAGGGGAAAAGTGGAGCTTCATGGAGCTCCACTCCATCATCTGTTGGCTTCACATCATCCCATTAGAGACAAGCTCCGTAGGAGAGCACCTACTGTTTACCCAAGATTTTGCAGGATTCTCTTGTTTCATCCTCCCATTTATCTTTGGTGGAGATATTATCTGACGAGACAGAAAAGTAGACTGTGGCACAGAGATGGGGTTACATGACTCAGGCAAAGTCGCCCAGGAAAGCAAGGGGCAAGGCTGGGATCCATCCCAGGTCTGATTCTGAAGCTTGTACTCTTCACTTTACAGCCTCTTCTACGCACAGGGAAGATCCTTCTGAGCTCTGCAAGTGTCCAAACTTAGAACGGGCAACCAAGGCTGACTGTGAACATTTCCTTCCTGGCTGGGCTTTAGGAAGAGAAGCGAAATTTGCCTATTACCTCTACACACCGGCTGAGACCAGGAGAATCCTGGGTGACACCAGGCACTTAAGGATTTCATGATACAGTCTCTCCCTCCCTAATGCACCTTTCAGCATCGCTACTAGGACAGCATATCCTGGGCTTTTTAAAATTTAATCCTCTTCACAGCCCTCTCAAGAGACAGCATGGCTCCATGATCGGGAGCGTGAATGCTAAAGCCAGGCTACCTGGGTCCCCAACTTAGCTGTGCCATTTTGAACCTGTGTGACCTTGGGCAGGTTTCCTAGCTGTAACCAGCTCATGGGGTTGAAATGAGAATTAAGTCAATGCTGGGAAAACACTTAGGACAAGGCCTGGAACACAAATTGTAGCTGTCACTAGTATTATCATTAATAGCAGTATGTCCTTTTTCAACATATGAGTAAACAGAGACTCGGAGAGGTGAAGACACGTACTCAAGGTCACACAGATCAGGGATTTAAGCCACAGCACCTGACCTGGGGGCCAAGCTCGTATTCCCTCTCCATCACAGCCCCTTCAAGTCCCAGGCTGGAAATGAGCTGCCCTTCTTAGGAGTAAAACACCCAGAAAATTGACTGACAATTTATCTTCAGCAAGTGTGGCATTCTGGATACACTGTGGGCTAACTCTTGGTGCAGAGAATGGGTTGAGGGGTCAGCTTCTTCAGCACCTGGCTTCATCCATCTCTGGGTCACTGATGGCTTCCAGCAAGACGACCAAAGAAGACCATGAGAGTCAGGCTAGGCCTCCTCCTCCGCATATTAATTATGGCCAAGGCAAAATGTGGCCACGCCAGCAGTTATGAGACAACAGGTCAGGCAGAGGGCACCCTGGGCACCCCGCCCTCGGCCCAGCACAATCTTCCATGGCATTGCTGAGGACCTCAGCAAGATGCAGACCTTGAGGGATGTCAGCCTGTCTGTCCTCTTTCTGTCCCTCTGTTCATCCCTCTCCCCTCTCTCAACCACCTCTCCATCACTTTGCAATCAACATCCTGCCCACGGCCAGGGGTATCTAAAAAGTTATCCAGGCTAGGCATGGTGGCTCATGCCTATAATCCCAGCACTTTGGGAGGCCTAGGCGGACAGATGACTTGAGGTCAGGGGTTCGAGACCAGCCTGGACAACATGGTGAAACCTCGTCTTTACTAAAACTACAAAAATTAGCAGGGCATGGTAGCAGCACCTGTAATTCCAGCTACTCAGGAGACTGAGGTGGGTGAATCGCTTGAACCCAGGAGGCAGAGGTTGCAGTGAGCCGAGATCACGCCACTGCACTCCAGTCTGGGTGACAGAGCAACACTCTGTCTCAAAAACATAAATAAATAAAAAGCTATTCATCTTCTGAAGAATGGAGGTGTTCATATTTTGTCTTTATTATTTTCTGAAACGTACTTCAATATTTTTCTAACACAAATATGTACCAGATATAAAAAATTCCAATACAATCTAGATTTATGAAATAATTCAAAATGTACTAAAATGTACAGAAAAATAATACAATGCCCTTCCACGTACCAATTTTGTCATGTTTTATTCAATTATTTAAAGAAATTAGACTTTGCAGAGACAACTGGGAAGTTCCTCCCAGCTTTCAACCACTCTCTCTCAACCCACAGGCCACTTCTATCCTTCACATTCATGTGTTTATATTTTTAGTTAATACATATGTGTCCACATACAATGTATAGTGTTGTTTTGTGTATTTATAAGTTTGAAAAAAAAGGGCACCGTGCTGTAAATATCTCCTTTGCATTTGCTTGTGTCATTCAATATTAGCATTTCTGCCTCCATCTCTCTTCTTTTATTTTCTCTGCTTCTCAATTCTTCTTCCCTCAGGCAACATGATGCAGAAAGAATGACAACATTTAGTTCACCAATTCTCAGCCTTGCCTTTCCATTGGACTAATCTGTGAGCCTTAACAAAATGCAGATGCCCAGGTGCCCACATGGGAGATACTGGTTTAGTGGGTTGGGGCTGGAGCCTGGGAATCAGGATTTCTAAAAGTTCCCAGGCAGTGAGGGCTAAGCACCTGGATTTGGCCCCTCTTCCAGCTTTGGGTACCTGCTGTGAATCAAGGTCACTCCTGCTCAGAGGCCAGGTGAAGGAAGCATCTGCTAGGCTGGCCTGCAGCGTCCAGGGGAGCAGCAGAAGGACAGGTACCAGAGCTGGAGGCAGGCGTCGGAGCGCCAGTGCCTGGTCACACCCAGCGTTGTGACTCTGCTTGGCTCCATGCAGCGTCCAGGGGAGCTGCGGAAGGACAGGTACCAGAGCTGGAGGCAGGCGTCGGAGTCCCAGTGCCTGGTCACGCCCGGGGTTGTGACTCTGTTTGGCTCCATGGCATTCTGCAGACCTTGCTCCCCACATCTGTAAACTGAGTGTGCTGGATGAGGGCAGTACTTCCTGACACTTCCTCCCTTCACTGGGTAATTTTACTTGGCTCACATTTAAACATAAACATTTATGTTGTTTTTTTTTAAAAAAAATGATGGTCATGATTCCTAAAATTCAAACAGAAGGAAACAGGAACAATGCTATTCAACCCCGGCTAGATCAAGTTGTCTGGCTAAGGCTCTGACCCCAGAGAGCCCTTTCTCTGTTGCACAGGGAAATGTGTAAGTGCTGGCGAGGTGTGAAGGACACATCAGCACCGTGCTGAGACTTTCTCATTGGTTTAATCCAAGAGACTGCAAGAGCATTGGAAAGGCAGTCATTTCGTCCCTGGATGATTCAAAGTTATTTAATGTCCATAGAAGCCCCGCAAATCATTTTGGGTGCCACCGTGGGTCACAGACACTTCTTGGAGACACATGGAAAATTCACATGGAACTGGTCAATCCCTCTGGGCCCTTATCACACGGATGCTGTAGAGTTCTACAGGTCTATGGGCCATACCTGAGATTCCACTACAGGAGAATGAAACTCCCCTCCCTCCTCTCTCAGTCTCCTAGAATGCGGATGGATGAAGAGATCCAGGCTGAGCTACATTTCCCCTCACCCAGCCTCAATCTGGCTATCTTCCTGGCCAGAGCTCTCCACGCAACTCCACTTTCTACCTCCTAATAATGACGGTAGTACTACGTGCAGCACTTACTGTATGCTAGGAACTGTTCTAAGCACCCTGCATGGTGCTTAGATCCTTTTAAACTTCATGGCAGCCCTAGGAGGCAAACACAGTCAGGACTCCTATTTCTCAAATGAAGAAACTGAGGCACAGAGAGTAAAATGCCTTACTGAAGACCCTCACCCCAGTCCTCCACTCCCCCACCCCCTGGCCAGTAAGTAGCCACCAACAACTGTACTACAACCGCCTTTCGAATGGCGGGGGGCTGACAGCTGTCTATTTGCTCTAAAGACGTGGCTGCTTCAGGGAGCAAGTGAGCAGGGGGAGACAGAGGGAAAACATTTTTAGAAATTATTTCCGACAGGTGACCAGATACTAAAATAACAACATTTGGTTTGCCTTGCTAGCTGGAGGCAAAAATCGGCTCAGGTGGGAGGGTGAGGCCGCAGGCTAAACGCAGACAAGGCTGGCATGCCTTGAGTCGGCCCAGTTCTAGGAAGGGCACCGGCATTTCCACCATTAATTGATGCACTGGGAACCCCCAGCTTGGGTTTCTTTAAGGAGGGCTACGGTGGAGGAGGAGCTGGGTCTTCCATGGTGTAAATGTGAAAATGAGAACCTCCCAGGGGCTACAAGACCAGGTCGTATACGGAGTCCAGTGAGCTATTTTAGGGACAAAGTGTAAAACTGTGGAAAATAGTTATAACACAGAATGGGGTGTGTGTATGAATATTTTTATTGAAAGCAAGAATATTTACTGCATACTTACTATGTGCCGCTGTTGTAAGGGATTAACATCATTACATTATTTCGTCCTTCCAAGAATCCTTAGATAAAGCTACTACTGCTAACCCCGTTTCACAATGAAACTGACACACAGGAGTAAGTCACCCACTTTGAGTCACACAGCTAGTAAGCAGCTCGTTTGGAGCATAAAGTCCAGGGCTCATCACCTTCCAACTTCACGTACTGCATGCATAGCCCCACATTTCCAGAGCGCCTAAGAAATTCCCAGTCATCCAGCACGAGTGGATGGAAATGAAGGCACATCCCGTCCTCGCTTGGAAGGAAGAAGGAGCTAGCCCTGGAAAACTGACAGGCTGGCACGTCTGGAGGCAAAGCCGAGCCAACGGGAGCAGATGGAGCCCAGGCAGCAGATGTTAACACAGTTTCCTTTTTCCATATGCTTTTCTGTTTAGCTGTAATAAGTGAATTGTTCTTTAATATCTGTCAGGAGCTCAAACTCTGAAGGCCGGGGGCAGTCACAGTCACTCAGAAAGACACGAAGGGAAGCTGGCCGGCCGTCTCTTCACATCTCAGAGGAAGGGTACAGAATGTTAAGAAAGATGCCAGACACAGCAAAGTCCAGGTGTTTGTGTACACACACACATACACGGATGTGCACACACAGGCACGAACACGCACACGCACGCTCCTCGCCTGCCATGACAGTCAGATTTCTCAACTTACATTCTAGGGTCTTTGAAATCCCACCTCAGCGTCCTTCCCACTCAGCAGTAACAACTAAGTGGAAATTTCAGATTTTGCCTTTGAAACGACAACAATGAAAGATCCAATTTGAAATGTATAAAGGGCTCAAACGGCTTTGCTCCTTGGGACTTCCAACGCAACCACAACTCATTTCCTTACTGAAGGGCAGCAGGGCAACTGTAGAACCCTGTCTTCTGTCTTAGGGTACTTCACGTGTCTTGGGACATCCGGCCCCATACTGTCATCACATAGGGGCGGGGTGTGATGGTGACGTCTGTGAACAGTATTTCTTCAATGATATTTCCATGTGACAGCCATGAACTATGACTCTCACACTCTCACCAACTTCACCTTCTTTCTAAGGATCCAGCTGTGATACTGTTACCCGCACTGCCACTGTACACCCCCCAAGTCAGAGAATCAACACCAAGGGGAGGTCCCATGGTCCTCACAGTTCCAGCTCAACATAGAGCAGAGGTTGAGTTCTGAGCTAAACCTCAGCATTATCCCTTAAAAGCCACGTGACCTTGGGCAAGTTACTTCTGACATCTCTAAGCCTCAATTTCTTCATCTATTAAACGGGAAGAAATAGCAACTTCCTCCCTCAACAGTCCTGTTGAGAAGATCAAATGTTAAGAAATGCAGGTGAAGTGTTCAGCACAGCAACCGGTACATAGCAAGCACTCACTGAGGAGCAGCTACCGTTTTTTAAAATTACTTCTATTTCTCATTCATTCATCTGTCCCACCAATACTGGAGCACCTTCTAGGCAACATACATTGTGCTAGGTGCTGAGTAGTGAACAAAACAGATTCAGCTCCTGCCCTAATGGAACTTACATTCTACAGGGGGAGAGACACAGAGAAATAATAGTTGTCCAATATGATATGACCTAGGGATGAGTACTTTAAAGAAAGACAAGACAGGAGAGAGCAGGGGATGGCATTTCAGATGGGGTCAGGTAGGGCCTCTCTGAGGAGGTAGCATTTGGCTGGTCCAAAGGTAAGATGGAGCTTCTCCAAGAACAACCCGGGCAAAAGGTACCAGGCAGCAGGAATGGTAAAAGCAAAGCTCTCACAGCTGGGGATGGTGCTGCGCACCTGTAGTCCCAGCTACTTGAGAGGCTGAGGCAGGGGGATCGCTTGAGCCCAGAAGTTCAAGGCTGCAGTGAGCTACGGCTGTACCACAGCCTAGGTGACAGAGTGAGACTCTGTCTCTAAAAAATAAAAATTTAAAAATTTAAAAAGCAAAGCTCTCAAGGCAGAAATGAGCTAGGACCAGTCTGGCAGCAGGAAAAGGAAGGCGGGGCTGTGATATGGAGAATATACTCATTCAGCACAGGAAAGCAAGATGGGGCTGCACTTGGGTCCAGAGAGAGAGGAGAGAAGTCCCTATCTCATTCTAAGTGCACTGGGGAGCCGCTGGGGGCTTAAGCAGCAGAGCACGCCAGACCTGACTGATGGATTGTGGAAGAGCCCACTCACCCATTGTTCACAGACGCAGAGAGAGAAAGCAGGAGCGGAAACAAAGGTGGATACAGCCCTGGCCAAGTCCCAACTGAGATCAGAATGCAATGCCTGGGTGCTGCTCCAGCCTCTTCTCTCCGGGGGGTTGTCCGGGAGGGACTAGGGAAAACACACAAGTGATGGGAATTTACTTAGCAGTCTCTGGCTGCAAGCTTGGGTGACTAGAATCACCCAGGACTCCACGGTAGCAATGATCTCACACCAGCAAATGGCTTTAAATCAGAATTCAAATGAGTCTGGCATACCAGGATAAAGCGTGTAATTTAAAGCATCCCAGAAGCCCTGGGAACTTGCGCTAGATGCTTCTCGATCTGCTCTCAGGGGATCTCCAGCATTATTCTGGAGACATCCGGTAGCAGAATTAACGACTCTGGCATTTTCCACCTGATCTGGGGCTTTGATCCTTCCTGCCCTGCGACTGTCTCAGAACCAAAGGTTGTGGGACAATGGGCACTGCGCCTGTGCCCAGACCAAGAGTCAGCATTTAGGCCTGGCTGCAAATTTCACCCTCACGCCCGGAGGCCCTGCTTTCTGCTGGGGTCTCAGCCAAGAATGCCAGGCCCTTCACCCCTCACCTAGGCTTGCATTCAATGACCCCTGCCTGTGTCTCCCTCACCAGACTTTCTCCTCCTCCTCTAGGCCTACAGAACCCTGTTGCCTCCACTACAGAACTTGCCACCTTCTGTGTCCTTCTGAGGAGCAGAACTTATTCAAGCTTATAACCCCCAAGGGTCTAGCCCCAAACCTGGCACATGTCTCTCTCTCTCTCTCTCTCTCTCTCTCTCTCTCTCTCTCTCTCTGTGTGTGTGTGTGTGTGTGTGTGAGAGAGAGAGAGAGAGACAGAGAGTATGTTATGCCAGTACCAACATAAACAGCAGCTAACACAATATGGGTCTGGGCCCATGTGACTCTCTGCTAATCACTAACTTTCATGATCTTCTCTGACCCTCACAATAAACCTGTCATAGAGGATCTATTATTACTCCAAAGATACTTAAGCTCAAAAAGGCTAGGACATTTGCCCGAGGTCCCGGCACTAGTAATTGGTAGGACTGGAATTTGAACCAGGCTCATGTAAGCCCATAAATCAAGATCCTTCTCCATCACACTTACTTGAAGGGGTAAACGGAGACTGAGCAATAGGTAGGAGGAGTGGGTGGGAGGCTGGGGAGGGAGGTATGGAATAAATCATCATGGAAGGGGATGGCAGATGGACATTAGAGAAATTAACACATCCAAGGATGTCCTCAGGGTTTTGGTCAAACATGGAAATGACTGACTCACCAATATACACGCCACTCTCCTTGTCATCCCAAACCATTCACCTTCAAGTATCCATGGACCTGCACTGATTCTTAGTCACATTCTTAGCCCAGGTCAACTTGTCACCCATGTGGATCCTTGATCAACACAGCACTAAAATTGTATGTAAAACTGGCTTAGCTAATATTCATTAGCTAGCCACACTTAGGCACATTACACATATTAGCTTCTTTAATCCTCACAACAATCCCCATGGGTAGGTATCATCATGACCAACGTCGTCATCATCATCATCATCATCATCATCATCGTCATCTTAACCTCATCAATCCCCATCCTCATTGTAAGGTTTTCCAGCAAGCAATGGAAGACGGGGACTTGAACTCAGGTAATCTGCCACCTTCACCACAAAGTATAGCCATCGTTGACTGTGTCCTTACACTGCTCTAAGCATTTCCCCATGTCTTCTGTTCTAAGTGAATTTAGGAGATGGGTACTGCTTTCATTCCCGTTTTATAGATGAGGAAACCTACATTCAGAGTTCAAACACTGAACTCTGTTCAGGTGTTTGGGGAGGTCAAGCCCACCAACCACCACCCAGCCAAGGCCACGACCATTCATTCATCCCGCAGCTTTATGAGAATAATAAAAAAGGTGCCACCTACCCGTGGGCAATAGTCTACTGTATTCCTTGATGACCAGAGTGTAGGTGAATTTTGGCTCCTACTTAACTCCCTCCTGCAGTTATATCCTGAACAAGCATACATAGAAACACTGCAGCCAGCTAAAAATAGGCAGAACTGAAGATTCCAACCCAGGCCTGGCGCGGATCTAGTTTTTCATCATGTAGATGCTCCATCACCCACTCAGACACCACTCCCCCTCTTTTTTTTTTAACCCAGTTCGAGATTCAACCCAATCTAAGGCTGCTCAGTAAACGCTCAGTGCAGTATCCTCAAGTGGGCAAGCGCTCAGAACGTAGACAGATCCCTCTAGATCACACCCCTCTCCCATCCCCTGGGGCTGTGGCCGCTTCATCACAGTCTCAGCAAAGACTCTGGGCTCGCAGAAGGTAACTCTGCACCAAGAGACAATTTGTCGAATCCTTGCAGTCAGTACTGCGTGTGGCCACATCTCCCCACCCCAATCAGGCAGCCACTTCACACAGTGACCTTTCCTGATCTGCACCGTCAGGCTGCAATTTAGCCATTCTGAGGACTCTGCTGGAGGCTTCTTCAGCCAAAAGCTTGCTGCTGGGGAGCCCTCCCAGGGCCCTGGACTCCGTTCAGATGTCACTTAGCATTAAGGGCCTACCGTGCGGGGCTCCCGGAGAGGAAGACAACACATCTCAGCTGAATGTCCCCAAGAGACAAGTCAAGTGAGGAGCAGGGGAGGCAAAAGAAAGACAGATGTTGGGCATCTAAAGAAGCGGTAGAGGACTGGTAGTTCCAACTGGCAGCAGAAATAATAGTACCAGGAGCTTAACATTTACCAATCACTTAGGAAAAAAGATTAAAACGAAATGAGAGTTTAAGACGTGCCAGGAACTCTATTAGACATAATTATTCTTTTTTTTATTATTATTATTTTTTATTTGAGACAGGATCTGGCTCTGCTGCCCAGGCTGGAGTGCAGCAGTGTAACTGTAGCTCACTGCAACCTCAAACTCCCGGGCTCAAGTGATCCTCCCACCTCAGCCTCCCGAGTAACTGAGACTACAGGCATACACCACTGGCTAATTTATTTATTTATTTTTAGTACAGATGAGATCCCACTATGTTGCCCAGGCTGGTCTCCAACTCCTGAGTTCAAGCCATGCTCCCACTTTGGCCTCCTAAACTGCTGGGATTACAGGCGTGAGCCACTGGGCCCCACCTAGAGGTAATTCTTCAAGTGGGGGCCTGTAACACTTACTCCTCCCTTTTCCAATATAAAAATAGTGCAGTGCCCAAGCAGAGACGCTACAAGATAAATCAATTGCCAGCAAAACCCTTGGTGTATAACCTAGCTATATAGTTTCACTTTTGGCAAGAGTAACAGCAGCTGGGATTTCTTACATACCTCCCACATGTCACCGATTGTATGTGATTCTTTTGTTCTTCTTGGGGCTTATTATGCTTATTGTAGACTGACTGCACCGATCGTCCCAAGCAATGGTCTGCTGCATGCACGCCCTTGGCAATGTGCCTTGCTGCTTCTCCCAACAAGAGGCTGAGTTGACTTGTCCATACCTTGAATATGGACAGGTCATGAGACCTGCTTTGGCCAAAAGAAGGTAGCAGAGGTGACCCCACTAAGTTTGGCTTCTCTGTCTTGGAACCCTGTCACTGCTATTTGGTCTCTCTACTGGAGGATGAGAGACCACGTGGAGGAGAGTCCAAATGACTTTCCTCCCAGTTGAGATAATCCTAGACCAGCTTAGAGGCAGCCAGTCTCCAGATATGAGAGCCCAACTGAGGTCAGAAGAACCACTCTGAGACCAGAAGAACCATCTAGCTCACCCAAAGACTCTTGAACAGTAACAAATAAAAATTTCTCACTGTTTTACCCCACTGAGTGTTGAGGTGATTTGTCAAAACACCCCAAGAATATAATAAATAGATTTTTTTAAAAAAAACTGAGCCTCAGAGACATAAAGTCACTTGTCTAAGGCAACCCAGCTGGTAAGAGATGGAGCTGGGATTCAACACCATTGTAAGAGTTTTCATCCATGGTGATCTATACCTGGGGTCAACAAATCATTTTCTGTAAAGGACTGGCTAATAAATATTTCAGGCCTTGTAAGTCATACAGTCTCCGCCTCAACCACTCAACTCTGCCATTGTAGAGTGAAACCAGTCATAGGCCGTATGTAAATGAATGGTGTGCTGTGTTCCAATAAAACTTTATTTCTAAAAGCAGGTGAAGGGCCAGATATGGCCTGTGAATGGCAGTTTGCTACCTCCTGCTCTAGATTGCATCTCTGCATCATCACCATTTATGCCAGCTTTTTTCCCCTTTCCCCGTCTGCCACCTCCCTCTTTCCTTTCTCTAGAATTTCCATGTAAAATCCCGCAATTGTCTTCTGCCATGTTTACGTTCTACCCTGAGACATGTGACAAGTACCTCTCAATTCAGGGGCTTTGTTTCCCCAGCGTAAGTGTGTCTCAACTCCATGATTTCATAAATCGATGTCATTTCCAGAAATCAGTTTGACTGATGTGTTTTCCCAATGTTAGGTTGATACCTCTCTGGATTCCCTAGGTATGGGAATTTAAAAAGTTCTGATTGTATTCCAAATCCAAGACCCAACATCATCAGGGTGACAGTTGAGAATGCAAATGACTCCTATTCAGAATATTAAAAATAAAAGTTTCAGTTCTGTAGCTAGGAAAATTTGGCTCCAAAAAAAAGTTTGCAAAAAAACCAAAATGAAAACAAAACAAAGCCAAACATGCAAACAAAAACAAAACCCCAAATCCAGAGTGATGCAGAAGAAAGTCTAAGAGCTGTTTCATGATCCCACACACCCTGTCTCTGGGGCAACCTCTAAGAAGTAAGAAAGGAAAATGACCATGACTTTCTGCAGAGAACAAAAATTTGGCTTGAAGCAAATGAAATCCCAGTGATTTTCCATTTTAAGGATATCTATCTTGTCCAAAAAAAATATAAAATGTTATAATAGATTTCATTTTTTCCATCTCTTTCTTGTTCTTTTTGCCTCTTAACTGTCCTACTTAGAATATCGAACCATGCTGGCAATTAAAGTAGACTCTGAACTTGGCTACTTTCTCCCCAGTTAAAAGAAAAAAGAAGTCGACTTGAGTGTTTAGCAAAGGAGTTCATGCAATTTAGAGGCTGAAAGCCACATCTTGAAAATTTCATCCAAGGAAAGTCAGGGTTAGTGTCAAACTTTCCATAATTTCTAACAACTTTCTAAGTAAAACTAAAGATGTCTATCTGGACTTTAATTTTAAAAGTCGAAAGCACCAAAGGCAGCGGAAGGTCCATCTCATGTTTCATTATGGTTAAATTCTATTTCCAAGAACCACCAACCTCAGTCCCGGGACCTGGCATGGTTGAAGCTATTTCTGGAGGCCGCCATGACTCTTGGAGCCAAGAACAAAGTGGAAGGAGACGCCTTACAGGCAGGGGCCTTCAACCGCATGGAAGTACCAGCAGATCCTGTGTTCAGAAACCCCGACTGTACTCTTAGCTCCCCAAACTGTCGAATCGACCCAAGGAGGTGCCAAAGCCTACCATGGAGCATGCACTTATAAATGTCTGCAAATGACGTGGGCTTTCTCCGTGTTAGATGTGGAATAATCACTGCTAACATAATTATCTCCATTATACAGATGAAGAGACTAAGGCCAAAGTCCAAGGCCCACAGCTAGCAAAGGGCAGAGCTGAGATTCACAGCCGGCTCATCCGACTTCAGGGCCTGTCTGAAACATGCCAAAATAACGGACTTGGTAAATGATCCTATTAATGTGGGTGATCAGATAGAGGTGGTTATAATGTCCTGGGGTGGATCAACACCCTGGCTCTGCCACCAAATCCTGATCATCCTCAGGCCATGGGACAACTGTCTTATTCATTTATTTATTTTTGAGACAGGGTCTCTGTCACCCAGGCTGGAGTGCAATGGCACAATCATAGCTCACTCCATCATCAGCCTCCCAGGCTCAAGGGATCCTCCCACCTTAGCCTTCTGAGTAGCTAGGACTACAGGTGCACACCACCACATCTGGTTAATCTTTTTTTTTTTTTTTTGTAGCGACTGGTTTATATATAATTTATTGGGCACCACCACACCCAGCTAACTGGCTAATTATTTATGAGTTTTTTGTAGAGAGGAGGTTTTGCCATGTTGCCACAGGGCTGGTCTTGAACTCCTGGACTCAAGCGATCCTCTTGCTGTGGCCTCTCAAAGTGCTGGGTGTGGGTGTGAGCCATTGTGCCCGGCCTAACTGTCTCATTTTGAAAGAAATTTCATTCAATGAGCAGCATATGTAAGATATGGGACCTGTGAGGTCAGCAGGCTGAGGTTACTTCCCATTACACAAATGTGGAAACTGAGGCCCAGGGGTCCTGCCCACTGTTACCCACCTGGTAGTGGCACAGTCAAGAATGAACAACAGATCCTGTGTGTCCAGCCCAGAACCAATAGAGGGGTTTGGATTTGGTCGGGGTGGAGCAGGCTTACCTCAGTTTTCCCAGCTTCTGTCTGTTCCAAGGCCAGAAATCCTCTGAGCCCCCTGAGCTGTGTTTTCCTAAAGCTCTGAAGGTCAAATACACTACTGAGGACCTCACACTTGGAATGTGCTGAGAAGGGGTACAGGAATGAAAGCTGCTGGCTTAAGTGAAAGACATATACAAGAAGAGCTGGAAATTGTATTTTATCGCAACAGCTATTTATTCCTGCCGTTGGGTGTTACAAAAAGACCATGTTCCAAAAGGCTTAAATAAAAGACAGTGTTCCATTGACCAAAAATTAAACAAATAAAACACAGTGTGGGGACGAGGTGTGGTAAGGAAGGTAATCAAGAGAAAAGAATATGATAGGATGGCCAGAAATGGTAGCTGACACCTGTAATCCTAGCACTTAGGGAGGCCGAGACCCATGGATCATGTGACCCCAGGAGTTCAAGACTAGCCTGGGCAAAAAAAAAAAAAAAAAGAAAATACATATATATATATCTATATCTATCTATCTATCTATCTACCTACCTACCTATCTATCTATCTATCTAAACTGTGTGTGTGTATATATATATTTTTGAGACAGGTTCTAAATATTATATATATATGATGGGAAATTCAATTTGCCACCAGAAACATTTAAAAAAAATACCACAGGTTTTATGAGAGATATAACCTGTCTCTGAGCTTGAGACATGTGAGAGATAGGAATTGTCTTTGAGCTTCCTAGCAGGCAATGCAAAGAGGGAAACACAAATAGTTCTTTGAATCTGTGTCACAGATGAGATTCCTCCTTTCACAAAAAAGACTCTCCCATCCCTTACGTTTTTCGTGTTATTATCTCTTGATTGTGTTCTGTTTCTCACGTATTAGTTCCATCTCTGTATTTGCTGAGCTGATCTCTGTATCTGAAATGACCTGCTGCAGGGCTCTTCACAATTGCCCCTGAAATTCAGAGAGGCTGGCTGATCTGGGTCCCTGTACAGCCCTGGTATAGTCAAGTGTTTATTTACTGAGCGTCACCTGAACAGACTGACGATGAAGGAGAAGTTTAAAATCACTTTGCTAGGAGATGATGCCACCAGAATAGCAATGGGAAATGAAGCAGAGAAATCCCTGACATTAAAGTTGAAATGAATGAGGAAAAGCACATTTGTGTTGACATCATCCCTGTTGGCCCACACACGGTCTTTCAGAAACACTTTCCTGCACAAAGCGGGGCATGTGCGAACACAGAGGCCACTTCCTCACGTCTCTCCACACTTTCCCCAGTCCCGCAGTCAGGGATGAGACGTTCATCCAATTCATCTCAGCCCTGAGCACCAAGGGGGCTACAGTGGGCAGGGTCACTGTGTGGGAGCCTCAGGACCCAGGACTCTGGCACATGCTGGGCTGCGCTACGCAATGGAATCGTAAGCTAAGTCGGGCTCCCTGCAGTCATGGGAGCGTTCCAGAGCCAAAATTCCCAACTGCAGCTACAAGCAAAGAGAGTGGAGGTCCGACTTCAGCTAATCCGCAAAGCGGGCACTTCCGAGCAGACTTTTACCAGAATTCTGTGCTAGGAGATTGGGGAATTGATTCTCTGTCTGCTACCCTCACTGATGCCTAGGGGTCCTGGAAAGTTAGGAGGGGAGGAGAGGTGACCGCAGGACAGGGTCTCGTGGCATCCCCGAGTTTACCTCCACCAAACACACCCGAAACCTCCATTTAACACCCAGCGACTGGTATTTAATCTTTCATTCTGCTGACCTGCGAGCATCTCCCTAATGCAACGTCCACTTAGCATGGCCACTGTATTTCCCCAGGGACAGTTGTACCAATTAAACAATGTGACACTTTAGACGTGTAAAGCTATGTATTTACTCCCAAACCAGAGCTTGCGTAGTTTCTAACAAAGATTTTCTCCCTCCTTTTTTTTTTTTTTTTTAATGAGACTGAGTCTCCTTCGGTAGTGCAGTGACACAATCCTGGCTCACTGCAACCTCCGCCTCTTGGCTTCAAGCGATTCTCCTGTCTCAGCCTCCTGAGTAGCTGGGATTCTAGGCGCCCATCACCACACCCAGCTAATTGTAGTTTTGGTGGAGACAAGGTCTTACCACGTTGCCCAAGCTGGTCTTGAACTCCTGAGCTCAAGTGATCCTCCCGTCTCGGACTCCCAAAGCGCTGGGGTTACAGGCGTGAGCCCCCACACCCGGCCAGAATCCCCCTTTTAAGAGTCATCACTAGTGCCCAGTGTTTACTCTTCAGAAAGGTCACTGCGGAGCAGCTGCAGGTAAGAAACCCAGGACGCATCTTGGGGAAATACATCTAAACAACACAGAGCAGAAGACGGGAGGGGGTCATGCTCCGAGTACAGGCTCTGGGGTCAGAGAAGAACGGGTCCAGATCCCAGCTCCACCTACTGCTCCATGGTTGTGCAATCTTGAACAAGTTGCTTAACCACTCTGGGCCTCACTGTCCTCCCCTGTAAAATGAGGTGTGCCTGTGGCATTAGGAACGCCCTGGGCAACTGTGCTGAGAATGCAGGAGCGGTTACAAGGCTAAGCAGTCATTCCTCTGCAGGCGTCCCCTGCTCGGCACAGCTTCAAAATTTGGTCCTGACTCTGCTTAGGGGTTTCTGACAAAGCAGGGTGGGGAAGGGAAAGGGAGGTTTCTGGAAAAGCCAGTGGCCAACTTCCAGGCACCGCGGACAGGTGGCGATGCCTGTCTGAGGACCAGGCATCTCCCAGGCTGTTTCTAGGCTGCTCCACGTGAGGGAGAAATGATGGGCTTTGCTGGCCAGCCCGACAACGTCAGAGGACGTGTTACTGCTTGAAAGTACAAAGTAAGCAGAGCGCGGGTAACTAAACACTATTTTTATCGCCTTTCCGCCACTCTCATGCCACAAGCAAGAGCTGCTGTGTAAGGGAGGATGGCAGGGAGATGTGTATTCAGAGCGTAGGGTGGCCTGAATACCAATGGGGCCAGTGAGAGGCTGTGCTGTAAGGGCTTCTAGGGGACAGCGCCCAGGAGGGTCGCAGCCACCCTCAAGGCTGACCTAGGAGACAAAATCACCTTCCTCCCCAAACTCAGCCCTGCATCCTGCTGCCCTAGGTGACAACCTTGTCTTATCTTTCCCCCACCTAGGAATCTGCAAAGGTATTTTTCCCTTAGCATCAGGAACAAAACTTACCCTCCAGCTCTGGGCAAGAAGGATCTGAAAATGACAGGTCTAGGGTCCTTTGGGGCAGGAACAAGCACCCTTATTCCTGGTGTCCAGACAGTGCACGGTGTAGGTATACAGCAGGTACCAGAAGAAGATACCATAAAAGAAGTAACATCCAAGGGCTTGGGAGGCATCTATGAAGAATGGCAACAAAACCCTTGCCTTCACAGAATTTTATTCTAGCACAGGGACACAGAAAGATGACAGATACAACAAATAGTGCACAGAACAGGGTGGAAGAGAGAAGTCAGTGGTTAGGATGATGCAATGGGTGCATTTCTTAATAAGGTGGTCAAGGGGGGCTTTAGACCGAAAAGGTGAGGTGTAAGCAAAGACTCCCAGTGGTTAAGTGAACAGGCTGCATGGCTAACTGGCAAAAAGCATTTCAGGGACAGGGAACTGCTGTACAAAAGCCCCGAGGTAAGAGCCAGTCTCACGTTGCTGGTGGAGACCAGGAAAGAAGCCAGGGTGGAGGAAGTAAAAGATGAAAAACAGAAGCTTAGGTCAGGAAGAAATGGGGGACAGATCACATAAAGCCTTATAGTGCCGAGGTTTTTTTTTTTTAGTCAGAGTCTTGCTCCATCACCCAGGCTGGAGTGCAGTGGCATGATCTCGGTTCGCTGCAACCTCCGTCTCCCAGGTTCAAGCAATTCTCCCACCTCAGAGTACCTGGGATTACAGGTGCACACTAACATGCCCAGCTAATTTTTGTATTTTTAGTAGAGACGGGGTTTCACCAGGTTGGCCAGGCTGGTCTTGAACTCCTAACCTCAGGTGATCTGCCCACTTTGGCCTCCCAAAGTACTGGGGTTATAGGCATGAGTCACCACACCTGGCCCAAAAGCTGCAGTCCTTAACTGGGGCAACTTTACCCACAGGGGACATCTTGCCATGTCTGGAGACATTTTTGTCGTCATATTTGGGGAAGGGGAACGCTACCAGCAATTAGTGGGCCGAGGCCACAGACGCCACTTAATATCCTGTAATGCACAGGACAAGTCTCCACAGCTAAGAATGATCTGGCCCCACATGTCGACAAGTTCACATCTAGACCACTGTAGGGCCTCTGGCTTTTGCTCTGAATGAGCCGGGATTATGTGGTGAATGAATGAACCCCCTCCGTGCTCGCACTGCTGATAACACACACTGTAAATCCGGAGGTGTTTCATCTTCCTCCAAACCGTTCCTCGAATTCATAGAGTTAAGAAGAAAGAAAAGACACCTTTTTTTTTCCCCCTGTGCCAAAAGCAAACAGTGGAATTCCTAGTTTTGAAATGTCCTGTTTTATGTGGGACCTAAAAGGATGCCAACTGTCTTCTGGCCTAGTGACAACAGAAGTCACTTCTTGGAAAGCTGCGGTAACATGGAGGTGGCTAGGGAGCAGTCCAAGGGAAGAAAACAAAACACAACAAACCTAAACCAAACCATGTTGAGCAAGGCCTGGGGGTGTTGGGGTACCACAGGAGGCAGGCTCAGCACCTGTTTATCCCCATGTAAAGGTTGCAGAGAGGGGGCTGGGGCTTTGCAGGCCTTTTCTTTAGTGCTTTCACCTCTAATCTCCAAATCCTAGTCCTGCTCCTTCCAGAAACCTACAGCCTTGCCTAAATTTCATGTGGGTGATTAAAGCAGAGGACCCGATTCCCTGTTCCTGCCTCTCTGTTTGTGAATAATCAAAGGCTAATTAGCCAAGGCCCCATGGGACAAGAAATTAGACGTGCAAGAGACCAAAGAGGCTCTGAGAATAAAACTGCGACGTGAATCTGACATCAATGCCAGCAGGGGTGTCTGGGCTCAGATGGGCAGGAGCGCGGAAGCCGGGGCAAACTGGGGACGGATTTCTCCAGGGCTAGGCTGACCCCTGGCTTACACCAAAGACAGAGAAGGACAGGCCGCCAAGAATCTGGCCTTTCTCCATCAGCTCAGGAATCAGTCAAATCAAAGCATTAAGAATCCAGGGTGAGCTCAGATTAGCGAGGGCAAAAGGGATGTTCTCCAGACTGACACAAACCACCGGGGTTCAAATCCCAGCTCCTCCACTTCCCGGCTGTGTTCGAGTCTAAGGTCTTTGAGTCTTAATTTCCTCACTTGTAAAATGGAATCAAATACAAATAATCAGGAATGACTTTCCGGGTTTCTTTTGGTAAAAGGGTGGAAATGAATGGAAAGAAGGAAGCAGGAGTACTGTTCAGCGACTCTTGTGAGCTAAGACATTGTCCTCAATGCTTTAGATTTATGTTTATTGCATTCTCGCAACAACTCAATGCGGTATTGGGTGTTCCATTTTAATATGAAAATGCAGAGGTCTCGCAGGATAAAGCACTTGCTTGAGTCAGGGAAACAAATCCCCTTTCCGTCTGCCTCCAAATCCATGTTTTATTAGTACCACCACCCGACACAGAGCACTTTTAACTCCTCATGCGTACTGCCATGCTGGGTCCTTATAATATATGCCAGCCCGGGTGCAGTGGCTCATGCCTGTAATCCCAGCACTCTAGAAAGCCAAAGCAGGAGGATCAGTTGAGGCCAGGAGTTTGAGCATAGCCTGGGCAACAAAGTGAGACCTGCCCCTGCCGACTACGTCTCTAGAAAAAGTAAAAGAAAAATTAGCTGCGTGTCATGGTGCACACCTGTAATCCCAGCACTCTAGGAAGTCAAGGCAAGAAGATGACTTGAGGCCAGGAGTTCAAGATCAGCCTGGAGAACAAAGTGAGGACCCCATCTCTACAGAAAATGAAAAAAATACAAAAATAAACAAACTTATCTTGGTATGAGGGTCCATGCCTGTAGTCCTCACTACTCAGGAGGCTGAGGTGGGAGGATCACTTGAGCCCAGGAGGTCGAGGCTGCAGTGAGCCATGTTCATGACACTGGGCTCCAACCTAGGCAATGGAGTGAGACCTCGTCTCTATAAAACACAACAAAAAAACAACAATATTCCTGCAGAGGGAGCCAGCGGTAAGAGCTATCACAGCTCCATTCTACAGATGAGGAAACCGAAGCATGTCCTTTAAGGTCTCACTTGCCAAAATTTTTGCCTCCAAGAGAAAACCAGACCCTCCCTTATAAAACAAAGTCCAAACGAGTGTAAAATCGGTTCAGTCAGGTGACAGCCATGAGGAGAGGGATGGTGTCACATCGGGGGCGGGGGGGGTGAGGGAATGGGCTGGGGGTATATTGTGTCCAGTTTCAGAATGAAAAAACCCCAGCCCATAACTAACGTTCCCTGCACAGCCACCCCATGCCACACGCTGAGCCCAGGAGATCTCATCTCATCTTCACAGCACGTCTGGTGGCGAGTGCCCTCATTGTTCCCATTTTACAGATGAGGAAGCTGAGGTTCAAGGAGCTGGTGTCATGTAAGCCACACTGCTACTGAGTGGAGGACTGCGGAGTTGAACGGGGTTGCTTGGCACATTTCCTGCTGCTCTGAGGTCCCTCAAAGCCTCTGTGAAGCGTAAGGATGGGAGGTGGGAGTCCTGAAAAACTGGTCTACCTGCTGCTGCTGCTGTGCGAGACTGGGTTGGGACAGCCAGCTCTCCCCTCTCTGGCCACAGTCTTCACCTGGCAGGGAAGGGGTTCCACTGAAGGTCCTTCGGCTCTGACCTCCTCTGCTACTCTTCGTAGACCATCAACTGCGGCTTCTCAATGCAAATGCTGTCACTTGCCTCAGGGCCTGTGCACTTGCTGTTCTCCAGGCTGGGAAAAATATCCATCTTGATATCCTCATGGTTCACTCCTCAGGCAACTTGTCAGAGGACACGCCCTCTGAGAGCCACCACTCCTTCTCCATAGGCATTCCCCATCCCTCTAATTATGTTGCTCTTCAGGCCACCTATCACTCTCTGGGATATTACAGATTATAGTTATAATCTATAACAGCTATTATTAATATATAATACATAGTTGCCTATTATCTGAATAATATATATACTAATATAGATCATATTACATATTTGCTTATTGTCTACATTCTCCAACTAGAACACAAGCTACTTTGTTATGTCCCTTCAGTATCCACAAACCCTGGCACATGACAGGCATTGGGTAAATATTTGTTGAAGGAATGCCCGGATGCATTAAATGCTTTTTTGGGCACCTACTGCACTTAAGGCAGAGGGAAAATGCACGTGGTTCACCACCCCCACCCCACCACCACCAGAGCATCTAGTTTCATGCCTGTATCAACCTGGCCACCATGTTTCATCAGCAAATCTGAATTGGGGGAAATAACAGAATGAGGAGGGGGTGGTAGTAAGCCCCAGCAGGCTTCAGGGCCAGATAAAGGAGGCCGACAGATTCCATCTGCACAAAATACCATTCAGCCCTCTCCATCCCCTTAACCCGCTCTTCCTCAAGGAACTTCCAGAACAAACTATCGCCAAACACAATTGAGTTTAATTACTCAGATGATTTTAATAGTGCAACCAGCTTTAATTACAGGCAATGCTGCTGCACAAGGGCTAAAGACACCCTCTGAATTTCTAGCGTCCTTTCCACCTCACTTCTCTAGCTGAGGTCGCCATATGTGGGAGTCGACTTAGCCTTGACTCTGCCATACAGACTTACCAGTAAGGTTGAGGAGAAGAGAGGTTTTTTGTCCCCTGCAGAATTGAATGAGGACCACTCATGCTAGAAAATTTCCCTAATTGCTAGAACATAGCTCTTACATAACGAAGGCCCAGACAGGTCTTCGGAATGAGACTGGTTCGGGTTCTTAGAGAAAAGTTTCAGAAAGACGAGGGACATAGGAAGCATTTTGCTTTTTCCCCATCCTGGTGGACATGAAGGACTCAGGAAAATCTACGAAGCTGCTTTATTAATGACCCTGTTTCAAAGCACTGACCCAGGCAGCAGGAAGGGAATCTGGCCACCTAGGCTTTCTGTTAATGAGATGAGAATTGAAGTTCAAAAATAAACTGTGGGAAGCCTGGTAGGGAAATACCAGATGACAAGAGGATAATCCGGTGACCAAAGGCATAAAAGGTGGCGGGGGTGGGGAGCCCATATCTAAATCAATAACCAGGTCAGGAGGAATTTGGGGGTCAAAAGAGTGGCTTAGTTGTTAAGAACATGGTAAAAACTGACCTTGGATGGCTCCGTAAGTATCTTAGCTTTGTGGAGATATTTTCATGCCCCTGACAAAATGCTATCTTTTAAGAAGTGTGCAGACTTCATTTCTAGGCATGTAACCTTCACATTTAACTTGCATTTAAGCAAAATGATATGCGTGTAGGGAGGATTGCTGTGGCGGGTTTTTAATTGCCAAAGACTGGAAACCACCTCAGCCTCAGCAGTCGTGGTATGGTTAAATAACTATGCTATGTGAATGCAAATGCAAAATAATGCAGCTATTTCTTTTCTTTCTTTTTCTTTTTCTTTTTTTTTTTTTTTTGAGATGGAGTCTTGTTCTGTTACCCAGGCTGGAGTGCAGTGGCACAATCTCGGCTCATTGAAACCTCCACCTCCTGGGTTCAAGCGATTCTCCTGACTCAGCCTACTGAGTGGCTGGGGTTACAGGC
Organism: Theropithecus gelada; assembly: GCF_003255815.1. Classification (NCBI taxonomy): domain Eukaryota; kingdom Metazoa; phylum Chordata; class Mammalia; order Primates; family Cercopithecidae; genus Theropithecus; species Theropithecus gelada. Next base: position 65,741,398 of record NC_037688.1, read on the forward strand.
ACGTGCCGCCACCGTGCCCGGCTTATCTTTGTGTTCATAGTAGTGACGGGGTTTCATCACCACCTTGGCCATGCTGGTCTGGAAATCCTGGGCTCAGATGACTGCCCACCTTAACCTCCCAAAGTGCTAGAATTACAGATGTGAACCACCACGCCCAGTCTCATGCAGCTATTAAAAAGAATGGGGGACATGACATATATACTGAACCAGAACAATCAATGAGCTAGATAGGTAAGTGACAAAAGCAAGACACAAAATAACAGATACAGTTTGCTGCTGTGAGTTAAGACTGCGCTTAAAGCACAGTCTAGAGCAATCCATAAGACTGAATTCAGATCCTTTCTCATTCACTGTGCAACTCTGGGTAAGTTACTTTACCTCTCTGGGCCTCCGTTCCTTTATCTCTCAACTAGGGCTTTAATAGGAGTTAGTTTATATATCTAAAGCACGTATTCCCAATAGGGATGATTATCACCTCCACCAAGCAAGCAAAATTTCAGTGAGTAACGTGTGTGTGCGAAAAAAAAAATCAGGTCGGGCGCAGTGGCTCGCACTCATAATCCCAGCAGTTTGGGAGGCTGAGGCGGGTGGATTAGTTGAGGTTGGAAGTTTGAGACCAGCCTGGCCAACATGGTGAAACTCTGTCTCTACTAAAAATATAAAATTAACCAGGCATGGTGGCAGGCGCCTATAATCCCAGCTACTCGGGAGGCTGAGGCACAAAAATCCCTTGAACTCAGGAGGCAGAGGTTGCAGTGAGCCAAGAGGGCACCACTGTACTCCAGCCTGGGCAACAGAACAAAACTCTGTCTCAAAATAATAACAGTCTTAGATATTGCAATGGTTAGTGGCCCCGCAAAGCTCAACCCTACCTGATAAAATCTTATTCCATAGTATTTCTCTCACAAGAGAGAATTTAAATTAAATTAGATTTTTCTTCTTGGGAGGGTGATAATGAAAGAAAGCTTGAGTAATACTGAGCTCAAGTACTCAGAACAGCGTGAAGCAGATGGGGTGACATTTACCTTGCAATGTCGCTGCCAAGCTTAAACACAATGGTAGATGCAAAGGCCACAATGCTAAGGCGTTTCATCAGACCCCACCACAACAGGTGGTGAATGCTAGTATCAACTCTCACTTCTTAGATGAAGGGTCAGAGGTTTACACAAGTGGAAACACTAGGCCAGAGGTCAGCATCTGAGCTGGAATTTTCACCTGGTCTCTCTCTCAGACTAAGAGCTTCCTCTTTATGCTCCAGTGGTGCTTGGAGACCACACGATCTGTTTGTTCTGGTAGCTTCCCTAAAATACAAATCAGGGCCGGGCACAGTGGCTCATGCCTGTAATCTCAGTACTTTGGGAGGCCAAGGTGGGCGGATCATTTGAGGTCAGAAGTTCAAGACCAATCTGGCCAACATGGTGAAACCCCGTCTCTACTAAAAATACAAAAATTAGCCAGGCGTGGTGGCATGCACCTGTCATCCTAGCTACTCAGGAGACCAAGATGGGAGAATCGCTTGAATCCACCAGGGGGATGCTGCAGTGAGCCAAGATCATGCCACTGCACTCCAGCCTGGATGACAGCAAGACTCCATCTCAAATATAATAATAATAAAATAAAATACATGTCGAGGTCAACCCAGGCCCAGGTACCAGGATGCGTCCTCACTCTGCTGAGCATCAGCGTAAGACGTCGAGTCTAGACCAGGGGACACCATCACAGTAGACAGCCATGAATACCTCATCCTGTCTGCTGTTAGCAAGCTGCAAAGCCTGCTGGTCCTTCCTCTTCCTCCTCTTTTGAGGCTCTCTGGAAAAATATCCATCTGAACTGAGCACTGAGAACAGATCCACCTGCCATGAGCAATGGCCTGTGTCAATTATTTGGATGCAGGGCGGTGGAAGGGACAGATTTGTTTTCCTTGATGGCAGCCAGAAAGCTCTTTGTCAAATCTCCGGTTCCCCACCACGGTGTAGACCCATGCCAGCTCCAAGGTATGATGGTCCTATGGCTGTGTTTCCTTTCTTTGTCTCAGTTTTAATTCCTGCAGTCTTATTCTGTTTAGTACACCCTCGCACACTGCCATAAACCCTTCCTGAACTAGGGATGGGTGTAAAGAGATGAACCAACAAACACACAGAACTTCAAAAGGTTCCAGAAAAAGCCACCACTGGCACAATAACTGGTTACTCAATCCCCCAAGGCTTTTGAGGAAGGCTGGGGAAAGAAGGGGTTGACCTTGGGTCTAGAACGGGTGAGGGGAAGAGAAGAGAGAAAGTGAGAGAGAGAGAACGAGAGAGAGTGAGCAAGCAAGCGAGCCCACACGTAAAAGTGAGCTTAATGTAAGGGGATGAGCTGGGGTGGGGTTGGCAGTACAGGTAGGGAAAGGGAGTACATGGGAAAGGAAAGGGGAAAGGAAAGGGGAAAGGAAAGGAGAGGACTGGAGCTTCAGTCGTGATGATCTTGAAAGACAGACCACCCACTGATTCCTTGGTTTACTCATTCATTCATTCATTCATTCATTCATTCATTCATTCATTTATTCATTCAAGAACTACCATGTGCAAAGAATTGGGCTCCCTGCATGAGATACAATGATGACAAAAATAATGACATGGTTCCTGCCCTCATGGAAACCATATTTAGTTCGGGGGTTGGCAAACTACAGCTTTAAGACCAAATCTGGCCTGCAATCCTCTTTTGTGAACCAAAGTTTTATTGGTACACAGCCACTTCTGTTCATTTGCATATTATCTACAGCTACTGTACAGCCACCCCGGCAGAACTGCTAAGCGGTGACAGAGCCCACATGGCTGGCAAAGGCTCAGATAGTTACTAATCTATCTGGTCCTCTACGGACGGTTTGCACACTCCTGTTTTAGCTGCTATTACTGTTGCTGTTGTGTATTATTTGTGGGCACATAAAAATGTTTCCAATAAACTATGAGACATGTTGATGCCCCCGTGAGTCCCCAGTTTTCCCTGCCATAAAACTGGCATAAGAGGGCCATGGTGAGCGTTCTAGGAAAAGCTCTAAGAAATAAGCCCAGAACACAGACACCTGCAATCCTTTTACATTTTCATTATTAATGGTATTTCAATGGCTGGGAGTAAGAGGAGGAATCATTTCACTCCACATGTCTGTCTTTAAAACATTCAGCCTCTTCACTCTGATTCTAAGAACAGGTATGATTAGTTGATCCATGGGACCTCAATCTAAGTAATCCAGGCATGTTACCACATTCTCTTGATTTTTCAGATGAAGATTTTTTTTCCATCATTTTGACATTTCTGGAACTGAGGCTTATCTTATAAACACTGTGTACATATGATTTATTAATTTGTATTTAACAGTAAATGATGCGGCAGGCACTCAAGATACATGAACAAAATGCTTATGTGAGCAATGCATGTGTGCATATATACATGTGTGCATGTGTATAGGTGCATGCAGATATATATGATAGTTCATAAGGCATCAACTTATGCTTCATTGGAATGTAATAAGGCAAAATTTATGCTTACATTGGAATGTAATAAGGCAGTAACAGCTTAAAGTCTGTCAACTGGTAATAACCATCGTGGTGAAGGGAAAAAATAGCAGTAAATCAGAGGAACAAGGGTAGCAGCAGTTTGCAATTTTCAGAGCAATGGTTGGGATGGCATTCCCCCGAAAATGACCTTTGATCAAAGACCTGAGGCAGGTGAGGAGCAGATTTGCTGGAATTTTGGCTTCAGGCACAGGTAAGGGCAGGTGCAAAGATAACTATCTCTGTCACTGTGTCTTTTAATTCCCCCCTGCTTCTTCCCCAAAGCTGTTGCCAACACTATGCTGTCCTCCAGTCACAGAAATGCTGTATTTGGATGGTATAAGCATGGTGCAAAAAAATGGTGCAGGGATTTGGACCGCGCAGGGGAGGGTGGTAAAGTGATTGTAACATGTTTTATTTCAGCTAGTTCCTCAAGCTCAGCTCCTCTGAAATAGCTGACATGTTTTCTTGGCCCTAAACCTGCTGTAAGTCTATGTCCAAAAGCATCATGTCAACAACCTGGTAAATCACAGTTAAGACTTTTCTTCCACTAAAAGTCGTGGGAACCAAACAGGCTGTAACCAAAGTTGCTGGACCGGTTAAACCACTACCAGTTACTTCTTTGCCCATGGTGAGTAAGGCTGCTTGGGAAGGTAACCTGTTTTCCCTGAATACTCTCAACGCATTCAAGATAAATGTATCTATTCATTTGTATATCCCCCAACTTGGCACAGATGAGGCTTTGGGTTTGGATAGTAAAATTTAACACTACCCTATGACATTTCAATGCTAAGTTTCTTGGAAAACTCACCAAGATTGCAGCTACAGGCCCAGAAAAGAAAGGGTGACAGTTTCTAGATGGCACAGGAGTGATCTGAAAGTCTGTGCACATTTATAGCACCACTCAATGCCGTGGGGTGCCCACTGTGGGCCGGGTGTCATATTTAATTCCACTAACTCCTGCATCATCTCCCCATTGTACAAAGGAGGGGATGGGGGACTCAGGAAAATGTGACTGCAAAGCCATCCCAGTTCCCCAAGTCAGAATGACCCCTTGTCTTGACTACCCAGGACTGGATGGGACTCATTCTCCAACTTAGATTCCAGTTCACGCATCCAATGTGAGCCTAAGGCTCCAGTAACTAATCTCACTACTTTATCTAGTTTCTAAAACAAAATGTCCTCTGGACAAGAGTGAACAGTAGAACAGAGCGTGTGTGTGTGTGTAGCTTTAGTTTTCTTAATATTTATATATAATACAGAATACCTTTTTTTTTTTTTTGAGATGGAGTCTCACTCTGTCACCCAGGCTGTAGTGCAGTGGTGCGATCTCGGCTCACTGCAACCTCCACCTCCTGGGTTCAAGAGATTCTCCCAAGTAGCTGGGATTATAGGCATGCACCACCATGCCCAGCTAATTTTTGTATTTTTAGTAGAGACAGGGTTTCACCATGTTGGCCAGGATGGTCTCGATCTCCTGATCTCATGATCCGCCCACCATGGCCTCCCAAAGTGCTGGGATTACAGGCGTGAATACCTTCTTTCTTAACAGCATTAAACAGACCAAGTATTGCTCAAGTAAGCATTTGTAACTATAAGGACCCAGCAAACCCCAAACTCTGACTTCCGGAGAACTTTATTTCCACATGAAAAGAGCTCACACATGTTATAAACAGCCCTGTGTTCAGATTCCCCTTCCCCCGACACTGCCGCGGCGGGGAGTCCCTGTGGGGGCGGTCACTCCTTTCTTCTGACTCATCCTCTCACTACTCTGGCAAAGGACAGAAAGAGACAGCATCCTCTGAGAACCTGCTCAGAACTGCTGTGATGTCCCTTCCCTGACCCAAACAGAAGGAGGTACCCCTGAAAAGGAGAAAGGATTAAAAAGCCAACCCAGAAAGCCTCTGGGTGCCAAAGGACTGCCAAAGCTCTTTACCCTCCCCTCTGCATGTGTAAATTTCAGGGTAACTTACCACGTGCATTCTTCTCTTAGGAGCCACAGTCTGTGTGTATTCAGATTGGGAGAATGTAAATACAAGCGGTTGGGAGAGGGAAAAAGAACAAGAGAATAGGAGCGAGAATATTGGGAGAGAGAGAACAAGAGACAGATAATATATGAGAGGAGAAAAATTCGAGGTACATACAATTTTCACCCTATATCTTGACTTTCAAGCCTTAAAGTTGGCCAGGCATGGTGGCTCACGCCTGTAATCCCAGCGCTTTGAGAGGCCGAGGTGGGTGGCGCACGTGTGTATAGTCCAAGCTACTCGGGAGGCTGAGGCAGGAGAATCACTTGAACCCGGGAGGCGGGGGCTGCAGTGAGCTGAGATCACACCACTGCACTCCAGCCTGGGCGACAGAGTGAGACTGTCTCAAAAAATAATAATAATAATAATTCCCTGTAAGTCTAAGATGCAATTTCTCTATACATGTGTGTTTCACTTTATGAAGTAGACAGAGCTCTGAAAAACTGGATGTGAATAAATTTTTGAAAATCTTTTTATATACATGAAAAGTCAGAACTCAAAGGTACCCCATTCATGAGGACATGAATCCTTCGGTAAGATTAAACATCCCAATTCCTAGAAATATATCCCCTTGGTAATTTTGGGTTTCCTAGTCTTGAATGTTCTTACATTCATGAAGTCAAAAGGGTATTAGAGGCATCTCTTCCAGCCCCTTCACCATGCAGAGGAGGTGCAGAGAGACAAAGTGACTTGCCCAAGGTCACACAGCTAGAGTGAGTCACATCTGAACTGTGAACCTGGGAGTGTAGTCTCTGTAGGGGTGCACATACTGGTGGATACTCACTTGTGCTACCTGAAATAAATTCACCTGAGAATCTGGTAGTTATATGAGCCTGCAGTTTTGTGGGTTGTTTTTTCATTTTTTTTTGAGATGGAATCTCACTCTATTGCCCAGGATGGAGTATGATCTCGGATCACTGCAACCTCCGCCTCCCAGGTTCAAGCGATTCTCCTGTCTCAGTCTCCTGAGTATCTGGGATTACAGGCGTGCACCACCACACCCAGTAATTTTTGTATTTTAGTAGAGACGAGGTTTCACCATGCTGGCCAGGCTGGTCTCGAACTCCAGACCTCGTGATCCGCCTGCCTCAGCCTCCCAAAGTGTTGGGATTAGAGGCATGAGCCACCGTGCCTGGCCGAGCCTGCAGTTTTAATGCCCTATTTTCTGGAAGTCAAAACTGTATCACTGAGGTGTTTCTCTTTTTCATTACAGGAGTCGTTTCTATTTTATTTATATTTTGCAGTGAAATGATTTGAATCAAATGTGCTTGGGTGCAGAGGAAATCTGATCTGAAAGAGTTTTTGTGGCAGAAAGAGAGCCAGCAGATACTTACTTCCTGCCTTGCAGAGGCCAGTAACATCCTGGTACAAGGGGATTCATCAATACATCTTTCATAAGAGGGCTTCTCTGCACAGTGAGGTGGAAAATCTTTCCAATGACTCTGGCCCATTTCTAACTTTGCCCCTGAATAAAAGAAGGGATTGATTGGGGCTTGGAATGCTTCCATACCCAGGGGCCTTCCTGCACCCCAGGAGGCAGAGTCTATAAACGGAATTCAATTGGGCAATTGCTCATGGAGAGAAAACCCAGCAGGGGTGAGCACGGCCTCTAAGGAGAGGACAGTGAAGGGTTAAAGGTGCACCGCCTTCCTCCGCTGAGGTCTGCAGAGGGACTGATGCCTGGAAGTCTCTAAAATAAAGAGGCTCAAAAATAGTCAAAGAGACTTGCCATTGGGTATTCCAGGGACTGCAGATCCATCCCCCACTCTCCATGAACTACAATGTATGTTGGCGGCGGGATATACCCTCAGTGCGTCCATCAGTCAATCAGCTGGCATTTCTCAAGATCTACAATGAGCCAAAGCCGAGTGAGAGAGCTCGAAGGCTTCGTAACACAGCAAAGGGGCATGGGGAATTGAAGAGTACATCCAGTTCCTGTAGACACATCCCACAACCCCAACCTCCCAAGATGGTGCCAGTAAGCTTTCTGTTAGCTGGGAGACCAGGAGACCTGAGCTCCACCCTGGACCCTGCCACTTAAGTTAGCAGCTCTTTGGGTCTCAAAAGCATGCCCAAGTTGACTAAGCCTGCTTTAAAAGTTACTTGGAGAAGTGCTGAGATGATTAAATAAGGACAGAGTCCAATACCAGGCACAGGACACGCCCTGAATGAAGAGATTACTTCCCTTCTCTTCCGAACCTTTCTTCTCCTCACCCACCTCCCTGTAAGGTGAAGATACAGCTCTGTCTACACAGAACAGTCACTTCTTTCTTCCTTTCTCTAGGGTGGTTTGGGTTCAAAGATGGAAGCTGTATTTGCACCCTTGCAAGCTGGTTTGGTCCACACTTGCTTTCCTACCCAAAGACCACCACAATCCCTAGCTACTTTAGAACTTCCTCAGCACGTGAACTTGAACAACACCCTACTCTTCTCCAAGACCCGGTTTCGGGGTAAATGGGATTAGTAAACCTAATTTAAGTCAGAGTTGCTATGAGGATTAGAAATCAACAGGCTTCCCAGAACCTGACACATGGTAGATGCCCAATAAATGAAATTTATTATTTTCTGCAGGGAAAATAACATCTATCTCCTCTAATTGTCACGAGGATTAGAAGTAAAATACAAAGAGCATTTAGCACTGTGTCTGGCGCAAAATAGCGGATACTATATACATCTTGATTGATGGAGACAAAAGACCAAAAGATGAACATAAACATGAGCAAAAGCAAAAAAAAAAAAGGTTCAAGAAGAAACAAACGTCGAGCCCAGAGCCTAGCAATCAGAGACAGCTAGAAAGATATGCACCTAATGCAAAAGTACTGGAGAGGTGGGAAGGCGGTTCAGAGACACACAAGGGTCTACAACACAGTTTCTCAATCTTGGCACTGCTGACATTTTGGGCTGGGTCATTCTGTCTTGGGTGAGTGCTGTCTTACGCAGTGTAGGATGCTGAGCAGCATCCCTGGCTTTACCCACTAGATGCCAGTAGCATCGGCTCCCCGCAGTTGTGACAACTAAAAAATGTCTCTAGATATTGCCAAATGTCCCTTGGGGGAGCATCATTACCCCCAGTTGAGAGTTGCTAGTCTAACATAGTGTCTGACACACCGTGGGTCCTCACTGAGCAAATACTTGTCAGAAGAAGGCACGGATGGAGGTGAGAGGGATCAACGCTGACCATCCTATACCTGGGTAGGACAAGCCCTGTGGCTTGCCTGGGCTGTGTCAGTCATAATGAACAGGTGGGAGCGAGGCTCTTCGTGGACATGCACCAGCTTGGTTTCTCTGAAACAGGCGGGCGTTCCTAGAGTGTACTGTCTGTGCTGTGCCTTGTTAAGAGGGGAAATTTTCCAAGAACCTATTTTTCCAGCACTGCAGATTTCACGTGGATATGGTCGTAAACATCCACAACCCTGAACCTGCAACTCATTCCTCTGCCTTCAAAGGGATTCTTTGGAAGCACTTCTCGTCCCAAATGGTTTAATGCCTCTATTTTGAGAACGAGCCATTGCAGTCAAGATTAACAGGGTTAAGATGTGTGTTTGTGGTTCTGGGCTTAGTGGTGGAAAAATCATGCTTCTTGCTTGTGAACGTAACCTTTTGGTGGATGGTAAGAAAGGCTATATGGGGGGAGGGGCGGAAATAAAACGCATAGGTCACAGGCGTAGGGGGCCCCAGGGGTCAGAGGTGGCAAGGAAGAGAGGTCATGTGTGCTCAAAGCCAGCTGAATGTGGAGGCTGAGAGTGGGAACACATCATCCCTGTAAAGATGGGATCAGACTGAAACTTCTGAGACCCGATTTCAGGAATGAGCTGCAACAAAATGCCCGCAGACTTCCTGAACACCTTCCTCTTCCTCCCTAGCTAAAATCCTTCCCCGACTCGTCCTTCTCCCTTGGGCTCATTCACTTCCCTCCAGCCCTGCTTTTCCCCTCTTGCTTCTGGACAGTCTCTTTAGTCATTACCAGGTTTTCACTCACACTAGCACCTTTGCACATGCCACCTCCTCTTGCTAAATTAATCTTTATTCCATTTACACTTCTTCCTCTCAGCTTAAATGTCACTTCCCCGGGGAAAGGCTCCTGTTCCCCTTGGGTCAAGACTCACGGCCATACAGTCTCCGTACACTGGGACTTTAGTCCCATTTCACTTATCACAGTACCACTCAGTGACCGGCATCTGTCCCCACCAGATAGTGATGTTGCCTGACAGCAGGAATTGCATCTTCTGTTCAATAACGTGCCCTCCTCCTACTCAGGGTCAGTAAACGTCTGTGGAATAAGTAAGGGCATAAGTGGGGAAAAAGCAGGCCTGGCGCAGTGGTTCATCCCTGTAATCTCAGCACTTGGGTAGGCCAGGGCAGGTGGATCATGAGGTCAGGAGTTCAAGACTAACCTGGCCAACACAGTGAAACCCTGTTTCTACTAAAAATACAAAAATTAGCCAGGCGTGGTGGTGCGCACCTGAAATCCTAGTTACTTGGGAGGCTGAGGCAATTGATTCACTTGAACTCGGGAGGCAGAGGTTGCAGTGAGCCAGGATCGTGCCACTGCACTCTAGCCTGGATGACAGAGCAAGACTCCATCTCAAAAATAATAATAATAAAGGGGAGAAGGAAGAGAGAGCTTTGTTCCGAGTATAGACAAAGAGTGTTACTTTCAGGGGTCATGTCCCATTCCCACACACCATTAGAATAAAACAGAGCACGGTATCAGAGCACAGAGGAAAAGGTGAACTGCCCTCTGTCTCCTTTCCAGCTCACACACATTGTTTCCAGCCCCAAACCTGATGAAGATGGGTCCCCGCTCTCTTCCTTGCCTTCAGCCCAGGATAATCACCTGCTGCAAATTCACTCACTGTTTGAAGTACAACAGCAAGTCACCAAGCTCTTATTGTCGCAGTAGCAGAAGGGGTTACATCAGAGTAGAAGACGTGGACCTTGGCCTCAAGGAGCCCAGCAGCATCAGCGCTCAGGAGCTGGTTAGAAATGCAGAGTCCCAGGTCCCACCTCACATGGGCTGAATCAGAATCTGCATCTTAACAAGGTCCTCTGGTTCATGTGATGAGCCTCATGGGCTGCTCCTGGGTTTGAGCAGCCTGCTCATCAGAATCATCTAGAAGATTTGTTAAACTATAGATTGCTAGAGCCCTACCCTCACCCACAGTAGGTGATTCCAGGGGCCCGGGGGTGGCAGGTGAAGCTGCATTTCTTTCCATTTCCCACGTGATGCACCTGCTGTTGGTTCAGGACCATGTTTCCAGAACAGCTACCTTACTGCTCAGACCCAGGCACACAGCTTGGTTTCTAGCCAGATCCATGGGACTGTGGGTGAATTCCTTTCTTCTTCAACAGCGTTGACGCTGCTGTCATGCTGTTTGTGCAACTTAGGCAGTAAAAAGTTTCCTTTTCCCCTTATTGGGTACATCAGTCTGTTTTCACGCTGCTGATAAAGACATGCCCGAGACTGGGTAATTTATCAAGAAAAAGAAGTTTAATAAACTCACAATTCCAAGTGGCTGGGGAGGCCTCACAATCATGGTGGAAGGCAAAAGGCACGTCTTACATGGCAGCAGGCAAAAGGAAAATGAGAGCCAAGCAAAAGGGGTTTCCCCTTATAAAACCATCAGATCTCATGAGACTTATTCACTCCAATCAGAACAATATGGTGGAAACTGCCCCCATGATTCAATTATCTCCCATTGGGTCCCTCCCATAACGCATAGGAATTATGGGAGCTACAATTCAAGATGAGATTTGGGTGGGGACACAGCCAAACCATATCATTGGGGGTCTAAGCAGAGGTCTGAGGCCCGGAAAGGCCTCCTAGAAGAGTCAAGGTGTGAGCTGGAGGATGCAAAAGAGCTTGCCGACAGACAAGGGGAAGAGGGGCATTCTAGACAGAGAGCACTGCCCAAGCCAAATGAAGCAGGCATGAACTCAGGCACACCCAGAGGGTGACTCATCCACTGTGCCAGGTGGAAGGGAGATCCAGGGGAAGGGTGGGGCCTGGAGATCACAGAAGCTCTGCTTCCTGTTACCTGTAAGATCCTTGCTGGCATAGCACTGTGAAGGACTCAATGAAACATCCCTGAAATCTTCATCATCATCATCAGGGCTGGCATCCCTGTAGTGCTTACCACGTATGGGGCCTTGTCTCAAGGCCTTACCCGCATTAACATATTTTTCTTTCTAACTTAAAAAAATAAAAATAATCATAGACTCACAGGAGGTTGCCAAGATAGCACAGTGTTCTGTGTTCCCTCACCCAGCTTCCCCCAATGGTGACATGTTATGTAACTGTAGTGCAATATTAAAACCAGGCAATTCACATCAGTACAATACTGTTAACTGGACTGCAGATTTTACTTTGGTTTTCACCCATTTTCAACATACTCGTGTGTGTATCTGTGATTCTATTTACTGTTTAATCTTCACAACAACCCTATCATCCCATTTTGCAGATGAGAAAACTGAAGCACAGACAGAATAAACTGACTTGTCCAAGGAGGGGCGGGAGGCAGCAATTGAATTCAGGAAGTCCAGCTCTAAGCTGCTATGCAGTGTTACTTCTCCGGCAGGTTCTGGTAACTAGTGCAAACTCACTCATGGATCAGAGGTGTTTCTGAGGGTACTCACATTTGAAAAGGACTTCTAGGTGCCAAATGTAGGTTCCAGACCCATCCCAAAGAACCAGGTCCTCTTGGAAAAGCTCCCCCTGGCAGGGGCTGAGCAGGAAAGGTGGGAGAGAGGGCATGTCCTCCCAGGGCCATGGCCACAGATCCCCAGCCTGGTCGGCTCCTGGATAGTCTCTACCCCAACTCAAAGGTGTGCCTGTCTGCTTCATCTGCTTTCAGGTTTCTGGTCTGGTGATGTTCTCGGGACTGGCCTGGGCTGCCTGCCAACACCAGGACTCGACAAAAATCCACAGTTTTGAGCCCCAGCCCCTACCCCTGGAGCCCTGGCAACTTCATAGAGGCCCGCTTGTGAGGCCAGGAAGCAGCAAGCTGGGCTGCTCAGCCCTCTGCCAACCTCCAGGCCCCTGGCTGCTGGGGCTGGAGGAGGGAGAGAGAAGGGGACAGACAGGACATCCAGTTAAGGCTGTAACACCACCAAAAAAGGCCTCCCTCACAAGCCAGCCTTGGCGGCCAGCAACTTACCAGACAAGGGCCCCCTTTCCTGCTGACTTTTATGGAGTGTTGGGCTCCTTGGAAGGGAATGTTCCCTGTGCTTAGAAATATGTGGAGATGATCTATGCAGGTGGACAGGGACTGCTTAGACCCATGCACACAGCTTGGTTTCTAGCCAGATTCGTGGGACTGTGGGTGAATTCTTTCCTTCAACAGCGTTGATGCTGCTATAATGCCGTCTGTGTAACTTAGGCAAGAAAAGGTTTCCTTTCATTAGAGGGGAAAACATTCAAACCATTAAAAAAAAAGTTCATAGAAATCCACGACAGCATTGGGAGTGGTTCTGCCCAGACACGGGGCGACTGTGGTCAAGGCCCAATAAACAGCCTCCTCTGTTAACCTCTCTAAGCCTCAGTATCCTCAGCTGAAAAGTGTGGATTAGGCTGGAAGGATCCAGCCCAAACTATGAACCTACAGGGAGAACGGAAACAAGGGGATACAATTAAGGGGTTTTTATTTATATTCCATCCAGAGATTCAAAATGCAGCTGCCTCAGACAGACCTCAACCATGTGTCAAGGTCATCAGTGATAAATCAATCCACCCTTGGACGGTCAACACACTGGAGAGGGTCTGTCCAGCCAGAAGAACATCAGAACTCAATTGTTTTAAGACATTCTGCAGGCCAAACCAAACTTGTCGACTCACTAGTTACTGGCTTTGAATTCTAAAGTCAACTCTTGTCCAGAAATCATTTCAGGAGCTCCAAAGTCTCAAGATCAGGAGATCCTAGAGGAAGATTAGAAGAAACAGGCCTTTGTGTGTGGCCCTTAAGTTAACATAGCCCCTGGCTCCCCGGCAAGAAACCTGTTGGGCCCTGACTTCAGGAGCCTCCCCAGGCCCACTCATCACCCACAAAATAGCACCCTTGGGGTGCTGTAGAGAAGGAGGAAAAATGCTTAGTCAGCCCACTCGGCTGCACATTGCCGAGTTAAAGTCATTTTTTAGAGCCCTCTAGAATCCAACAGATTCTAGGTCCTAGAACATGCACTACAGGCTTCCCCTGGAGCATGAGAAGTACCTCCCTCACTCCCACCAATTGCTTCTCCATGAATGGCAGCCATCCAACCACCTGCTGTCCAAGAGAACACATACTGGGTGAAAATGTATGCAGAATCAGCTGAGAGCAACATGCGAAACCAAATTATTATTTATACCCTCCCATTCCAGGAAAGAAAGGCCTGTGATGAAAGACACAGAGACCAGAAAACCACTACACTAGTGAGAGAAAAATCAATAACCAAAGTGAAAGAGGAGAAACTTGACAAACCAAAGCTAACAGAATAATTATGATTAACATTAGATGAGGCTCTGAGCTCCCTGGTGGCCAAAGCAAAAAGGGATGCTTTGTATTATATAACTCATATGCAACTTTTCAGCTAGCAACTTAGCCAAAGAAAAAGAGAAAAGTTCAGTCCTGGTATGAGTATGTCAGGCAGGTGGTAGGAGGTGATAAGGTAGACAGGTGAGTGGTACCCAGGTGAAATGCAGCCTGGTGGGCCAAGGTCGGGCCTTGGCTTATACTGCAAGTGGCATGAAGAGCCAGTTGGTGGGTTATTCGCAGAGTCAAGACTTCATCTGACTCATGATTTAAAAGAGCAGCTCTGGGAGCTATGCTGGGGATGGCCTGCCTGGGGAAAAGGTAGAAGGAGGGAGGACGATTTAGAGACTACAGTAAAAAAAGCCAGGCAAGTCCTTAGGAGAAAATCCATTCTCCTTTCTAGAGCTGACTTACAAAGCTCAGCATGTCCTGAACCTGCCTCTCCATTCAACCCAAACTCATGCCTCTCTCCCTCACTCCAGATACCCTCATCTCCATCTACGTCCTGCCTTGGGGATGCTCTTTGTCACCTTGTGCATTTGTACATGTTCTTCCCCCTACTGGCATGTTCTTCTGCCCAGTCTCATCCTTTGCATCTCAGCTGAAATGTCAGTTTCCTGGAGAGCCATTTCCCAAACCCCTATCACAAGCAGAGAATTCTCGCTCCCCAATCCTCAATTCTAGAATCTTCTATCTCGGCACTAGTCACAGCAGATCGTTATTGTAACACTGGTTTACCTACGTTGTTGGTTGGTTGGTTTTGTCCCGTCTATCTACCAGGATGTCTGTTATTCTAGGAAGTCAAAGATAAGTCTATTCCCATTGCGTTTCCTCCAGCCCCATAGCATAAGACTTGGCACAAAGTAGATGCTTAATAAATTGTGGCGAATAAATGGACCCCACGAGGCAGACACAGAATTAGCTTCAGGTTAGAAAACAGAAGCTCAGAAAGGTTCAGGCAACTTGCCCAAGGTCGCCTGGTGGTAGACCTCGAGTCTGACTCCAAGGCTAGGCCCTTTGACCCTACACGCAGTTTCTCTGAACTCAAATTAGATGACCTTGCCCTGATCATGCCTCGGCAAGTTCCTGGAATGAGGTCCTTCCCATTGCATTAAACCAAGATCTTAGTGCTTTGACAGAGGGCCAACGAGAACATGAAGAGCATCTGTAAAGTCCCTAGAGGACGCCAGGAGAAGCTTAGGAAATTGCAGCCGCACTTGGGTCAGATCCCGGCAGAGTACAAGAGCAAAGGGGCACTAGGAAAGAGCCCCCCTGGTTGGCCACACTGCCTCCACCTTTCACCACTCACAACGCAAACCATTCTGCCCGAAGCGCACAGCTTTTATCTCATCAATTTTCTAGGCTGTGGCAACCAAACAGTGGAATCCACAGGAAATTAAGCTTATTGACTCAGTCTTTGAACACCACATGGAGAAGAGATATTTACACATGTCATCTGAGCCCTGGGAACTGTAGGTTATTGGCAGCACGTATTTACAGTGTTTCACCCGACAGTGGAGATGGGGAGAAAAACGATCATGCCTCCCCCTCCATGCAGATTTGGGGAATGCAGAGATGAAACAAGAGTTAGGACCCCCTGCTATTTATTTATTTATTTATTATTTATTTGAGACAGAGTCTCTCTCTGTCGCCCAGGCTGGAGTGCTGTGGTGCAATCTCTGCTCACTGCAGCCTCTACCTCCCAGGCTCAAGTGATTCTCCCACCTCAGCCTCACAAGTAGCTGGGATTACAGGCACGTACCACCATGCCTGGATGATTTTGTTAATTTTTGTAGAGACAAGGTTTTACTATGTTGCCCAGACTGGTCTTGAACTCCTGGCCTCAAGTGATCCTCCTGTCTCAGCCTCCCAAAGTGTTGGGATTACAGGCATGAGCCACGGCACCCAGCCAGGATCCCCGCTCTTGAGGCTCTGTTTCACTTCTGCTTCGCTGGCTCAGACAGCAGAAGGATTTGGGGGTAAAGCTAATTTTACACAGACCTTGTCATCTGAAAGAGCTGACTTTGACACCCCAGGCGGATTTTATGGAGCTCTCAATGTTGCAGCGATAAACTGTGATCTGTTTCCCCATCTAGGTGTTTGACTCCTGCCATTTCTTCATGGTTCCTTGAGCTGTAACTTCTCTTTGGGTCATTTACAACTAGAGAGGGGAGGCAACCTTTGACATTCTTGATGGATGCCCTGGAAGACTGGTAAATGAACGTCCAAATTAAAATTAATCACAAATAATGGCATCAGGTGAGGCGCAGTGGCTCATGCCTGTCATGTCAGCACTTCGGGAGGCCTAGGCGGGAGGATGGTTTGAGCCCAGGAGTTCAAGACCAGCCTGGGTAACAGAGTGGTACCTCGTCACTATAAAAAATACAAAAATTAGGTGGGCATGGTAGCGTGTGTCTGTAGTCCCAGATACCCAGGAAGCTGAGGTGGCAGGATGGCTTAAGCCCAGGAGATTGGGTTTGCAGTGAGCCATAACTGTACCACTGCATGCCAGCCTGGGCCACAGCGGGAGACCCTGTCTCAAAAAAAAAAAAAAAAAAAAAAAAGCATCAGCAGCTAGTATTTATGGTATGCAGTATCTCTTTACCCTCACATGTTAAATCACATATTCTTTTGTAATTAGAATAAAATCCAAGCTCCTTATCATAGCCTGATGTCCTACAGGATCTAGCTACTGCCCACTTCTGTAACGTCCTCTCTCCTCCTCTCACTCATCAATATGTTTCACCACCATGGCAAGCTCATTCCTGCCTCAGGGCATTTGCACATGCTATTCCTCTGCCTGGAATGCTTTTCCCTGCATCCTTGAATACCTGTCTAGTTTATTCTCATTGCTGAAAGCTGGGATCACTTATTACCTATCCCACACCAGTCGCTACCCATCTTGTCACCCTGTTCAATCACTACTATCACACAACCTTCTCACTTGTTTGAAGTGTTCTTATGTATGCATTTGCTTATGTGTTTAACACCTGTTTCTTCTTGCTAAGGTTGGTGAACCTGGGACCTTGGATTTCCAGATTTCCAGATTCCCAGAACGTCTAATGCCTGACATGATACCAACACAGAGCGGAGGGTGAATAAATACTCAAGGAAGAAATGAAAGGGAGAATGGGAACTGGACCCTGGGTTTACTTGATCTCACTCCAAAGCCGGGGCTCTTAACCACTGAGCTACACAGCCTCAGCACAGGACACTGCTGAATCAGCAGCTCCTGTTCAAACAGCTAGACTTCCAAAGTCAACACCAGCACGTGGCTTTTCGGAGGAGGAGTACATTTCATCACTAGGCCAAGATTGTGTTTTGTTTTGTAAATCACTTCCTGAGTATTACCAAGGCTCCCACCCCAATGAATGCTTCCTCCTTTCGTCCTGCAGGGTAGAAGGTCCTGGCTTGGGTCTCCAACCAGCTAAAGGCCTGTTTCCCGCATGCAAAGATCATGTTCGTGCTTTAGCAAAATGCGACGTCATGCAATCCTGGGGTCAGTTATGCAGATCCGAAGCACTCCTGGAATTCAGAACCTGGTTCCATGAATCTGTTAACTGAGTCTATAGATGTTTTTTGTTTTTTTTTTTTTTTGAGACGGAGTTTCGCTCTGTCGCCCAGGCTGGAGTGCAGTGGCCAGATCTCAGCTCACTACAAGCTCCGCCTCCCGGGTTCATGCCATTCTCCTGCCTCAGCCTCCCAAGTAGCTGGGACTACAGGCGCCCGCCACCTCGCCCGGCTAGTTTTTGTATTTTTTAGTAGAGACGGGGTTTCACCGTGTTCGCCAGGATGGTCTCGATCTCCTGACCTCGTGATCCGCCCATCTCGGCCTCCCAAAGTGCTGGGATTACAGGCTTGAGCCACCGCGCCCGGCCGTCTATAGATGTTTATAATAAACTTCCAGACACTCAAGACAATGCACAGAAAAACCAGAAAAGTATAGTGGGAAAAGCAAGGATTATGATGACAACAACTCTATGTGGTTCCATCCTGGGCTCTGCTTACTCTCTCTCTCTTTTTTTTTTTTTTTTAAATCTTCAGATGAGTCTCACTCTCACCCAGGCTGGAGGGCAGTGGCACGATCTCAGCTCCCTGCAGCCTCTGCCTCCTGGGTTCAAGCGATTCTCCTGCTACATCCTCTAGAGTAGCTGGGATTACAGGCATGTGCCACCATGCCAGGCTAATTTTTGTATTTTCAATAGAGACTAGGTTTCACCATGTTGGCCTGGCTGATCTCAAACTCCTGACCTGAGGTGATCCACCCGCCTCCGCCTCCCACAGTGCTGGCATTACAGGCTGGTCTCAAACTCCCGACCTCAGGTGATCTGCCCACCTCCGCCTCCCAAAGTGCTGGGATTACAGGCATCAGCCACCATGCCTCTGCTTACTCTCTTGTTGGGTGAACCTGAATGAGCTATCTCCACTTTTTTTTTTTTTTTTCTTTTTTCTTTTGAGACATAGTCTTGCTCTGTCACCCAGGCTGGAGTGGCGCGATCTCAGCTCACTGCAAGCTCCATGTCCCGGGTTCACACCATTCTCCTGCCTCAGACTCCTGAGTAGCTGGGACTAAAGGTGCCCGCCACCACGCCTGGCTAATTTTTTGTATTTTTAGTAGAGACAGGATTTCACTGTGTTAGCCAGGATGGTCTCGATCGCCTAACCTCACGATCCACCCGCCTCGGCCTCCCAAAGTGCTGGGATTACAGGTGTGAGCCACCGCGCTCGTCCAGCTACCTCCACTTTTTAAAGCCTCAGTTTTCAAGTATGTAAAATGGAGGCAATGACCATACATGTATCGGGAAGGACTTACTTTCAAGGCCACAGCAAGAAATACATGAAAAGTATCTATCAGAATGCCTGGAACTTATAATAAATGATCATGAAACATTTGTTAAATGCCTGCCATGTTCAAGGTACAGCAGGGTACGCTGCCTGAGAGATTCTAAGAGCATGGCAAGAAGGGTCCTGTCTTTATTCCATTTCCCAAATTCCACATCGGAACACACAGAGTGACCAACGGATGGTCAGTGTGAAACAGACGCCATTCAGGAACACTTATTTATTTATTTTTTGAAATGAAGTCGCTATCACTCAGGCTGGAGTGCAGTGGCACGATCTCGGCTCACTGCAACCTCCACCTCCCGGATTCAAGCAATTCTCATGACTCAGCCTCCCAAGTAGCTAGGATTACAGGCATGCACCACCACGCCCAGCTAGTTTTTGTATTTTTAGTAGAGGTAGGGTTTTGCCATGTTGGCCAGACTGGTCTTGAACTCCTGGCCTCAAGTGATCTGCCCACCTCGGCCTCCCAAAGTGTTGGGATTACAGGCGTGAGCCACCCACACCCGGCCCAGGAATATCTCATATCAAGACACCAAGCCTGGATTTGAATTCTAGCTCTGACATTTGAGGTACCCCTCACCCCATTTCTGGGCCTTAGTTTCCCCACTGAATGGAAATAACGGCCTATGTCATCTGGCCCCTTCGTATCCCTCCACCTTCTCCCATCCCCCTTTCACAGCTCTCCTCCCCACTGGACTTGGAGTCTTCAACCATGCTAAGCCTCAGGGAGTTCGCACTCTCTGTTCTTTCTGCCTGGAACAGCCTTTCTTCTGGTTCTTCTGGGATTGGCTCCTCCTCATTCTTCAACCCTCAGTCTTTTCTGGCCATCCTACATAGCACAGCTCACTCCATTTGATCTGACAGCAGCTCCTCCTTCACTTCTTTATTACCACTAATCAACATTTGTAGTGATATATGTGTTGTTTGTTTCCTGTCTCTTTCTTCCCCAGACTACGGAGGTTGTAAAACATTCAGAAAAAGGAACCCTGCCTGTTTTGATTAGCAGTGTACTTCCAAAATCCCAGCACGGTGCCTGGAGCACAGCAGGTGCCCAATAAAGGTTTGATGGGGGGTGGGTGAAAGTTTGGCATTCCCTCCAATCGATCGCATCAAGGCCTTCATCTAACCCACCCTGAAGAACCTCAAACACACCATTCCCAGTGCTTACATCAAGACCTCTTTCTGCCCCACCTCCTGAGGCAATGCGGCATGGGTTGTGAGTTTCCTTAGCTGTGTGACCTTGGAAATGCTTTTGTTTTTGAGACGGAGTCTTGCTCTGTCGCCAGGCTGGAGTGTAATGGCATGATCTCTGCTCACTGCAACCTCTGTCTCCTGAATTCAAGTGATTCTCCTGCCTCAGCCTCCCAAGTAGCTAGGACTACAGGCGCGCACCACCACACCCAGCTAATTTTTTTGTATTTTTAGTAGAGATGAGGTTTCACCATGTTGGCCAGGATGGTCTTGAACGCCTGACCTTGTGATCCACCCGCCTCGGCCTCCCAAAGTGCTGGGATTACAGGCGTGAGCCACCGCACCTGGCCAACCTTTGAAAAGTTTCTTAACCACTCTGTGCCTAGGTTTCTTACCACTGAAATGAGGTTAATGATAATAGTTCCTGATTCATATAATTGTTTCTGGCATTGCAAGAGTCAACATACATAAAGGACTTCGGTAAAATATATGTAAGGCACTTAGCACTTTTTATGCCTTGTATGTGAATAAATGTTATCTAGGGTAGGTGGACCCCTGTCCCTACCATTCCATGCAGGTTTCCCTGAGTACCTTATTTTTCACACAGGTATGTTAGCTCCTCATCTACAAAGTGCTGCTCAACTCTGAGGCCCACTGGAATCACCTAGAGAGCTATGAATTATCCTGGAGTTGTATCCACACCCGCAGCATCAGACTCCAGTGGGGCAGGCTGCACATCTGCTTTTTACTCTCCCTAGGTGACTCCAACATGGAGCTGAAATTGAAGACCACTAGAAACGCCTCCTGCTCAAAGGATCTCACAACTGTCCACTGCACATTGCCCTCCCCAAAAGACTACTATTTTTACTGTAATAGCCTACACTGGACAGTTCCCAAAGTACTAACTAGTCTGCTTTTTTTTTTTGTTTTGATACAGTCTCACTTTGTCATTCAGGCTGGAGTGCAGTGATGTGATCTTAGCTCACTGCAGCCTTGACCTCTTTGGTTCAAGCAATTCTCTTGCCTTAGTCTCCCAAGCAGCTGGGATTACAGGAACGCACCACCACACCCTGCTACTTTTTGTATTTTTAGTAGAGATGGGGTTTCACCATGTTGGACAGGCTGGTCCCAAACTCCTGACCTCAAGTGATCCACCCACATCAGACTCCCAAAGCGCTGGGATTACACACATGAGCCACCACACCCAGCTATCTGTTTTGTTCTCCTTAGAGCAGTGGTTCCCAACTGGGGGCAATTTTGCCCTGTAGGGGACATATGGCAATGTCCATAGACATTGTGGATATCCTGGTTCCAGGGATGGGGTGCTATTGGAATCTAGTCAGTACAGACCAGAGATGCTTCTAAACATCCTATAGTACCTGGGAACCCCTGCACCCAAAAAACGATGTATCCAGCCCCAAATGGTATGGTGCCAAGGTTGGCAAACCCTGCTGCGGAGCTATCCTTTCTGTGAACTTGGGGAGGACAGCACAGCCTTGCTAACAATGGGAAGGAAAGAAGAAGAAGTGAAGGGAACTTATCTTTACTGAGTTTCAATGCCAAACACATGCCAAGCAGATGTTTCATGAACAATGACAATAGCCACTGCTTTCTGAGCACCAAACAATGGCTTACAACAGAACGGAATCCCTGACATATCTTACTTAACTCACATGGCAACTCTGAGTTCCTTGATTCTGTTTTTGCTTCACGCCTAAGACAGCGGGGACAGCAAGGTTAGGTAACTAGGCCAAAGTCACAAGGCTTGTACATGGCAGATTTAGATTTTAGCCTATTTCATTAAACTTCAAAGAGAAGGCTACCCCAACAGATTAATGCTGGCAGCTCACACCTCCGGGTGAGCTCACTACCTACCGGGCAGTGCTCTGAAGACCCGACAAGTCAAAACTTAATTCATTCCCATGAACTAGATAATATCGTCATCATCATCATCTCCATTTTACATCCTGGGACACTGAGACAGACTGCTGCAGTGCCTTTTGAAGAATTTCACACAGTTAGAAAGTAGCAGAGATGGGGTTTGAACAAGGGGCTTACATCCAGAATCTGGCTCGCTCCCACCATACTCCCCTGCAATGAGCAGAAAGAATCGAATTCCAAGCCTGCCTCAGGACCTTTGTACGTGCTGTTCCTGATGACATATATGTCTCTACTCTGGCCTCTTTGCCCTGCTCTTTTTCACTCGCTGGATCTCAGTTTATACTTCAGTTATCTAGGACACCCTCCTAGCCCTGCCAACTCAGTGACCAGATGAGTTATCCCTGTTAAACTCTCTCCTGACTCCCCTTCATAGCATTTCACACATTAAAAGAACCCATCACTTGTGCAAGTGTTTGATGACCATCAGTCTCCTCCTGTAGACTACAGTCTCCATGTAGACAGGGACCGTCTCTGCCTTGTTCAGTGCTGTATCTCCAGGCCCCTGGCATGACGTCTGACACAAAAGAGGGGCTTGATCAAAGCTTGTGGCTGAATACATGAAACAGAGAACCTAAAGCCAAAACAGCAGCTGGTGCCAATCCGGTCCATTTCCTCATCCCCAGAGAGGGACAGGGCCACCGGGAGGGTCCTAGCCAAATACCTCCGTGGCAGGTCAGGGCTGCAGAGCTCTCCAGGCAAGCTGGCCGTGGGGGCCATCAACCGACTCCTCAAAGCCATCTCTGCTTCATGGTGGCTGGTCTTTATCATTTTCCAATCAACACTGGTTGAATTCTAATTGATTTTCTATGATATCCCTCTCCAGAAGGGAGAAAGGCTCTGTTTATTGGGGCAGTACGTAGAGGACAGGCCTTTTCTTCCTGCTGTATTTAATGCTGCTGCTAATCACGGAGATTAGACTAAAACAATTACAACAGCTAATTAAAGAACAATGCGGTTTTTGGCATCTTCGCGCAGACGGCACCATTGGGAATTCCTAACTCGGGCAAAGCAGGGATAATTAAAACCCCGGCTCCACGCTCCCTACTCCAGCAGCTGGATCACGCTGATTAAACTGCAAATAAAACACATGAAACCAACACTTTGTAGTCTATCCAATTTCACTTAAAAGGGCTTTTAACTGATTCATAAACAGAGAAGCCGTAAACAGCAAATTATTTAACTAAAGCCAGTTATTTCGTCATCACGGTTTGCTTTATTCCCAGCTCCGGACTTGTACATATAGCCCAGGGGACATTAGGTTGATGGGGCCTCAGGAATCACTCCAGAGCTTACTGCCACTTGCTCCTGTTCACTGGCAACAGGATGTCACCAGTGTGCAGCTGCTTTCTCTGGGCTTTTTCTCCTTTTGAAAAAAAAAAAAGGTGAGGTAGTGCTCAAGTCCCTGAATGACTATGCCCAGGTCTGATCAGACTCCGCTCTTGATTCTAGGTCAAGAGCAGATGGCAGAGATACAGAAAGTTCTGAAGTGCAGATATTAAAAGCATCATATTTAGCTTTGAAACACTTAACTTATTCAGAGCTGGCCAACTACAGATCTAAAATGCAACCCATATCTACTAAAGTATGAAACAGACTCGTTCTCAAGCTATGGGATGACATGTCACAACAGCTGGGTAGAAAGCATATTTGTTTCAGATATGCACACTCTGAGATCCCAGCTCAGGTCCCATGCACACATGCTTCCCAACTCATCTTAACAAGCATGGTCATGGGGATTGCTAACTCTCTCTCCACCCTGCCAATCCAGAGACAACAACGGAAAAAGTGAGAAAAAAAAGAAAAAAGAAAAAGGTCAAGGGAAAAAGAAAAGGACAGAAGAGAAAGGGGAGAAAATGATAACACTAGAGACAGGCTCACTGGGAGCAGCAAGAAGAGACAGAAAAAGAAAAAAATACCCCGAGAAAGCAGACACAGGGATTTTCAGAGCGCAGCATGACACATGCTGTGAGGACCTAGGAGCCAGCGCCTGTCCCTTTGTGGTGGCCGGTTATGATGGTCACGTTCCACGGCAGTGTTTCTCAAACCAGCTGTGGAGAAAGGCCTTTGCACGCCCAATCTACTGCAGGGTGCTAATTTTGCAAAATAAAACCAAAAAAAAGAGGCATTAAAAACAAAAGATTGACTTGCTTAGGTGCCATGCCATGTCCGGTTACTATAAAAGCTTCTGAAAGCTTGTCCTTCATTTCTGAGCGTGTCTTCATGCACACAGTGAGAAACCCTGGGGATGGCGCTGGTCCATGGACCGACCACGCTCTGAGTAGTCCTTTTTGAAAAGCTCCCCCACAGTCATTGGTAATAAACGTAATCAGATTCATAGGATTCTATTTAATGTGCACCACATGTTTTCAGTTAACAAATGTAGGGTTTCAGACATATATAAATGTAGAAAACAAAGACCAGAAAGAAATGCATCAAAGATTTTATTTCAGAATAATGATTTCACCGATCTCTTTTCTTCTCTGTTTTTCAAGCTTTGTTATAAAATACTCATGAAAGTTATTTTTAAAAGAATATTCCATTTATGAAGGCAAAGAAAGATGATGCTCTATGATAACATGAGTTATAGCTATTTATATATAATTATGAATGTTATTTATTTATAAGTATCTATTATGTGGTTCAAAAAACGCTATGTAACTGCATGCAGCCTCATGAAAAAAAATTATACAGCCAATATATATGATGTTTGAAAAGAATACTCTGGGGGTGGGGGGTTGTGGTGGCTCATGCCTGTAATCCCAGCACTTTGGGAGGCTGAGGTGGGTGGATCATCTGAGGTCAGGAGTTCAAGACCAGTCTGGCCAACATGCTGAACACCTGTCTCTACTAAAAATACAAAAAAACTAGCTGGGCATAGGTGGCATGCACCTGTAATCCCAGCTACTTGGAAGGCTAAGGCAGGGGTATTGCTTGAACCAGGGAGGTAGAGGGTGCAGTGAGCTGAGATCGTGCCACTGCACTCCAGCCTGGGCGACAGAGCAAGACACCATCTCAAAACAAAAAGAATACTCTGATTTTAGAAGATACTTTTGCAATTTTGGTTGATCATCAAATTGCCAATATTGACCCTTTTCTGACCAATGAAAACAGCAATTTCACATAATTTAATCTAACATAATATTAAATGCAATCTAAAAGGTTCACATGAATAGAGGTTGAAATCAATTACGTAGAAAATGCACATACATGGAAAAGAAAACTGGAAAGGAATATGCAAAAAGCTGGCACGGTGATTTTATTTTTTCCTTCTTGGTCATATTCCAAATTTCCAACCATGGGAATATATTGCTTTATGAGTGGGGAAAAAAAAATTCCATTCAAACATTTAATTCAGAGACACTGCTAGCATTTTTGAGAGCCTTACCCTAATCTGGCTACTTGCTCTATGTCTATGTGTACTGGGAGAAGGAGGATAATGAGAAATTTAAATTCATAAGTATTAATTGTTAGATTATTAAATTAGCTCATCATCTCTAAGCATGAACTGGGCAGGAAGCCTCATGTCTTTGCAGGGGAAAGTCCCTCTGTTCAGGAGGGACCTGAGATCCGTGTTCCCCTTGTCTGAATCTGCCATCCATTATCCTGATCGTTTTCAAACAGCTTTATTGAAGTATAACTGACATACAAAAAATTGCATGTATTTAACGTATGCATTTTGAAGAGTTTGGACACACGCATAGACTCGTGACACCATCACCACAATCAAGGTAACAGACATATCCGTCACCTCTAAAAGTCTCCTTATGTCCCCCTTTTTTTAGTTGGCAAGAACCTTAACATGAGATCTACTCTCTTAATACATTTTTAAGTATACAACACAGTATTGTTAATTACAGGTGCTATGCTGTCCAGCAGATTTCCACAACTTACTCATCCTGCAGAACTGAAACCTTACACCAATTGGACGCCTCCCCATTTTCCTCTCCCCCATCCTGTGGTAACCATCCTTTTATCCATCCTCCTGTCACCTTGGGCAAGTAACTCCCTCTTTTTGATTTCAGTTCTCCCACCTTTAAAATAAAGAATTTTGAAAGGTTGACCTCTAAGCTCCTCTTGCCTTTGGTATTCCACGCTCCTATTCCATGGTGGCTGGAATTGACCCCCTAAGTCATGAGACCCAAAGCAAAATAAAAACACAGGACCTCTTATGCAAAAATAATCATTTTAGGATGCTGACAACAGAAATTCAAACAAGAGCAGAGGCCCCCTCGTCATGGAGCTGTGTGTGACTGCACAGGCCGCATGTCCATGAAGCCGACCCTGCCGATGGCAGAAGGCCAAGGACAAACACCACCAACCGAAATAAAAAATTCTCAGTTATATGATAGACAAGGTCTGAGGAGCTAATGGACAGCACGGGTGGGGAATGATGTGTTCATTCATTTGTGTAATGTTATCATCACACAATGTATGTGTATATCAAATCGTCACACCTTGAACACACTGAACACATTCCACCTTTATATTCCAACTAAATGTTTTAAATTATTTTTAAAAAAGTGTTTGAGAGGCCAAGCATGTATATTTAAGAATTATTCACAAAGCAGATAAAACATCGGTCAACAAAAACAGCCATACTTGGGATGAATGATTAAAAACGAGCAACAACTGCCTTTTCATTCTTGATCACAATCAGTTTCTATTTTATAAATACGTCTTGGAATAGGCAACTGTGCTTGGATTTCACAGACAAGCTTGCCTTTTCCTCAAGTCTTAAATTCCATCGCGGTGAGCCAAACTCAGTCAACCTTTTCTGTGCTAACATCTGTGATCAAGATTAAAGTAACTAACAGCCAGCCCTGGCTATTGAAGCATAACCGAAGGATAAGATCAGGTATTTGCAAAGTGTGAGGCTCCAGCCACACTCAGGTATTTGCAAAGTGTGAGGATCCAGCCACACTCATTATCTGCTTCAAGGACTTGATGTCGCCCTGACTATCGTTAATCTGAACACTGGGATGAGAGGACCTTCGTGGAGGGAGAAATTGAGTCCACCTCCCTCCTCTGAATTAATTGCAGGAGGAAACAACCACAGACAACGTAACCTCCCTTCCACAGAGCTCAGCTATGCAGAACAGCCTAGAACAGTAGGGATAGACAGGTGCCCTGGGTTTACCACCAGAGCCTATTTTCTCTGTATACATGTCTAATGAATATGATTATTTCTAGGGTTGAGAAGCAGGGCCAGCTGATTGTCACAATCAGGAACATTAAAAGCCATGATAGGCCGGGTGCAGTGGCTCAAACCTATAATCCTAGCACTTTGAGAGGCTGACATGGGCAGATCACCTGAGGTCAGCAGTTTGAGACCAGCCTAGCCAACATGTTGAAACCCCATCTCTACTAAAAATACAAAAAAATTAGCCGGGAGTGGTGGTGCACACCTGCAATCCAGATACTCGGGAGGCTGAGGCAGGAGAAATGCTTGAGCCCAGGAGGTAGAGGTTACAGTGAGCCGAGATCGTGCCACTGCATTCCAGCCTGGGTGACAGAGCGAGACTCCTCAAAAAAAACAAAAAAAAAAAGAAGCTGTGGTAAGTAACACTGGGCAAGAAATGGAAGAGCAGAAAAAAATGATCAAAAAAGAGGCAGATTTTTCTTTTTTATAAAGGGACTCCGGGGTCACTGAGTGAGGAGCTACAGCATTTTTGACGCCATGCGCAACCATGAATACTTTTAGCAGAATCTAAAACCCAGCGCTTGAAATGATGGCTGGATTTATCAAGGAAGGCTTCACACACATTCAGCATACTCTATTTGAGAAGGTAGGAAAATAAATGGGTGATCGAGTTCAGACAAATTCCTTAAAAGTAAAGCTTAATTCTCAGGCCGGGCGCGGTGGCTCAAGCCTGT
Source organism: Theropithecus gelada (assembly GCF_003255815.1). NCBI lineage: Eukaryota > Metazoa > Chordata > Mammalia > Primates > Cercopithecidae > Theropithecus > Theropithecus gelada. Next base: position 65,769,313 of record NC_037688.1, read on the forward strand.
AATCCCAGCACTTTGGGAGGCCGAGACGGGTGGATCACGAGGTCAGGAGATCAAGACCATCCTGGCGAACACGGTGAAACCCCGTCTCTACTAAAAAATACAAAAAACTAGCCGGGCGAGATGGCGGGCGCCTGTAGTCCCAGCTACTCGGGAGGCTGAGGCAGGAGAATGGCGTGAACCCGGGAGGTGGAGCTTGCAGTGAGCTGAGATCCGGCCNACACACACACACGTACGGCTGTCAGCTCCACACAGGCAGGAGCCATATCTGACACAAAGCATTTGCTCATTACAAAACTGTGTGTTCATTTATGAATATACAACACACTCGTGCATATAAACAGATAAGTGCAAACAGCTGATAAACTGGGTTGGGCTCCCTAAGGTCCCTGGAATTCTCTATCTACATCCACCCAACCCCCAGAAGGAGCAGAACAGGCTGATCCAGACCTCGGATGATGAGATTCTGTGGGCTGTTTGCTGGATTTCAGACCACCACCACCCATACCGACCAAAGAACTGCATCGTTTCACTCCCTGGGCTGTGACTCCAGGGTCCCATGAGGTGACCCAGGCTAGAGGTGCCATAGAAAATGTCCCTACTAGTCCAGGCACGGTGGCTCACACCTGTAATCCTAGCACTTTGGGAGGCCAAGGCAGGTGGATCCCCTAAGGTCAGGAGTTCGAGACCAGCCTGGCCAACAGGGCAAAACCCCAACTCTACTAAAAATACAAAAAAAAAAAAAAAATTAGCTGGGTATGGTGGCACATGCCTGTAATTCCAGCTACTCAGGAGGCTGAGGCAGGAGAATCACTTGAACCCAGGAGGCAGAGGTTGTAGTGAGCCAAGATCATGTCACTGTACTCCAACATGGGGGACAAAGCAAGACTCCCTCTCAGAAAAAAAAAAAGAAAGAAAGAAAATGTCCCTACTCAAGGTGTAGAAGAGCAAGGGGCAGTAATAACCTCAACACACATATTAGGTGGCTTTCGAGTGCCTGCGGAGTCTCAGGGACTGCTGCCCCTGAACTGCCGGGATGAGGTTCTGCCTTCGAACAAAGATGGTCCATGCATTTGGAAGCAAAATGCTGACAGATGTTCCACTGCCCTGCACCAAGGGAGGGCTTATGCTCAACTAGGTCCTGGCCATTCCTCTGGGCAGAGCAGGCAGCCACTGTGCACTGCCAGCCTGTCCCGATATCCCCTCTGAGTCCCCACAGCCCCTTGGCCCTGTGCACAGGCGAGGCCGCCTCTAAAGCCAAGAAGGCAACGACCCAACTCTGGAGGAGGGGGAGATGGCTCAAGCTACAGCACACAAGGCCTTCTCAGGGCTGCCGTGACCATGCCGGCCTCAATCCCAGGCAGTTGCCTTCACCACGCCAAAGTAAAGTCCTCGGAACTTGGACAGTGGCGTCAGAACAAGGGTGGAGGCTGTGTCCTCTCAGTATGACATCAACTAACAGCCTGGCTCCTTGGCCCCGAAACAGAATGAGCCAATGTCTGCCTCTGGCCATGCAAAACCAAGTCCTCATGTAGTCTGTGGAAATAGTACATGGAAGGCCAGATGTGGCCTTTGGCTTGAAGAACTGAGTTTGCTCAGCTGACATACGTTTTCCATTCACCGCTCTTTCTGATTTGGTTGCAGTTGTATTGCCGTTGTTTAAAGGAGGGAGGGATTAAACCACCCTTTTTGAGAGGATAAATGTGTGCTGGGTCTGTACATGTTGATGATAGACAGATACACACACACATATAGTAGATGTTAACAAGCCCATTTTGTTGACAGGCACACTGAGGATTGACAAGGTGAATGACATATCTCAGACTGAGTCCACAGCCAGGACTCAAACCAAGATATGATAATTCCACTGTCCACTTTTCTCCACCACACTGTGGTATAAGACCTAAAACTAATATTATGTGCTGCCTTGACACCTGGGGAAAGCTAAGAGCATGTCTCACATTGCCTGAACGTAAGTTTCCCTAACTACTTTGCTTCCTCAAATGAGGTCCTCTAGCCAGACAGCCTCCTTTATCTCAGCAAGACCAGGCACAGTGCCTGCCTATCCCTGGAGAGTGGGTTTCTGCTCCCCTGCCAGCCTCTGGGATTATTTAAACAAGACGATCATAACCCCTTGTGGAACGCAGGGATTATCGCATCCTCTTGCTTCTGCACAGCCTGCCTCCCATGGCCCCTGGATGTTCACCCTGTCCCCAGATGCAACCATGTGGCCCTGCATGGTGCACGGCATCTGATTCTCTGGGGCTGATTGTATGTGACTCATAAACTGCTGTCCCTCTGGTCTGTCCAGCTTTGGGTGTTATCCCCATAGGGTGGGAATCCACTTCAACCATGGGGTTAAGGGGAAGTGATCAAAACACACACCAGGATGGGCATAGTGGCTCATGCCTATAATCTCAGCACTTTGGAAGGCCAAGGCGGGCAGATCACTTGAGGTCAGGAGTTTGAGACCTGCCTGGCCAGTATGGTGAAACCCTGACTCTACTAAAAATACAAAAATTAGCCAGGCGTGCTGGTGCACGCCTGTAATCCCAGCTACTCGGGAGGCTGAGACCGGAGAATCACTCGAACCGGAGACAGAGGTTGCAGTGAGCCAAGATCGCACCACTGCGCTCCAGCCTGGGTGATACAGCCAGACTCCATCACACACACAAACATACAAACACACACACACACACACACACACACACACACCCCACGGCTTACTGAGCAAAGTGGGACTATTACAACATCCACAGAATGATATTCCAAAGTCCCTTTCTAGAGGTCAGCTTGCAACACGCCTCCCCACAGGTGGACACTGGTCAGTTTTGCAAGAGACAGGAGCCAAGGACTCTGGCCTTCAGATAACTAAACCTCAAGTTCATCCCCAGACGGGCCAATTATAGTCATCCAATAGATACTCCATCATTCCATTGTCACACTTCCTGTCTGTCCGCAGGAGCTCTGAATTCTGCAAGCTCCGCCTTTCTGTGTGCAGCCCAGGCAGAAGCCACAGACAGGGCATGAGCAGTAGCTAACAAGGGCAGAGTGTTTACAAACCCAGGAAGAGGTGACAGCACAGGCAATTAGAGGCAGAACCACGATTAACTGAGCCCAACTAACCAGAACCATCAATTAACTAAAATCTTCTTTTTTTTTTTTCTTCCCTCTCAGGAGACTGAGGTCAGGAATTGAGAAAATCGCAATTTAAAACGGGGGAAAAAAAATTGTGTTCCGGGCTTTTCTCTGGCTCGACTCTGACCCAGGTCCATTTCCTTCACCCTCACGCAAGACACATGTACAACTTCGAATTTTCTAGTAGCTGTGTTTTTTAAAAAAGTAAAAAGAAATTGATTCATCTATTTGATTTAACCGACTACATCCCAAATATGGTCATTTCATCATGTAATCCATGTGAAAAAGTATCAAATCTAAACAAATACGGAAAAGCATTAAGGAGATATTTTATATTCTTTTGTTTGGGCTAAGTTTTCCTAGAGCACAGCTCAGCTGGAACCGGCCTCATCTTAAGTGCTCAGTAACCCTGCGTGGCTGGCGGCTACCATATGGGACAGCACAGATCTGGAGCTAAAGTGAGAAGTGATTGTTTAGAATGATGATTCTGGAGGGTTGCTGGGGTTTGAATGTCCATGTCACCTCCAAAATTCATATTGAAATTAATTAATTAATTTGAGATGAAGTCTCACTCTGTTGCCCAGGCTGGAGTGCAGTGTAGTCATCTGGGCTCACTGCAACCTCCGCCTCCTGAGTTCAAGCAATTCTCCCACCCTGGCCTCCTAAGTAACTGGGATTACAGGCATGCACCACCATGCCTGGCTAATTTTTGTATTTTTGGTAGAGATGGGGTTTCAGCATGTTGGCCAGACAGGTCTCGAACTCCTGACCTCAAGTGATCTGCCCACCTTGGCCTCCCAAAGTGCCGGGATTACAAGTGTGAGTCATGCGCCCAGCCTCATGTTGAAATTTAATCCCCAAGTCAAGAGTATTAAGTGGTAGGTCCTTTAGGAGGTGATCAGGCCAGAAGAGTGCTGCTATCATGCATGGGATTAGTCCCTTACAAAAGGTATGGAGAGAACTAAGTAAACCCCTTTTGCCCTTCCATCCCTTTCGCCATGTGAGGACACAGAGTTCATCCCCTACAAATAACACAGTGACAAGGCACCATCTCACAAGCAGAGAGCAACCCTCACCAGACCCCAAACCTGCTGGCACCTTGATCTTGAACATCCCAGCTTTCGGAACTGTGAGCAATACATTTCTGTTGAAACTTACCCAGCAGCATAAACAACGTAAGCCAGGGGTTTAAAACAAATTGGTCACTAGCGAATAACTGCGTGCTAAGTGTTTCCTCCCAACAATGCCTCATGAATGACAAACTGGTCTTGGGCTTACATGGGTCTCTCAGGTCCTGGAGTAGAGACTGCGGAGTCTCCTCTCTACAGCCAGGATCTTTCTTCACAGGAAGGTGACTGCAGTAAGAGCTACCTGCCACGACCTCCAACCCATTAACTACCTCTTTGTCTGATTTGCAATATGCAAGCCTTCTCTGTATCTTCCACTTAAATGATGAATAAACACTTCAGACAAAAAAACCAAAAAACAAAAAAAAAGGAAATTATTTGAAAAGGCCATTTTTCTACTAACCACCCAGGAATGTGTAGGTGTAGCATTTAATAGTGCCTACAAAGTCCCTCCCCAAGGGGACCTTGCAGTCCAGCAGGGACAGTGAGAAGCACACATTTAAAAAAAGATCAACTATTATCCTGGCTAACGTGGTGAAACCCCGCCTCTACTAAAAAAAAAAAAAGTTAGCTGGGTATGGTGGTGGGTGCCTGTAGTCCCAGCTACTTGGGAGGCTGAGGCAAGAGAATGGCGTGAACCCGGGAGGCGGAGCTCGCAGTGAGCCGAGATCGTGCCACTCCAGCCTGCGCGACAGCATCGAGACTCAGTCTCAAAAAAATAAATAAATAAATAAAATTTAAAAATATCAACTATTTATGGGTCCAATAAAAACTAGCTACTGGGCCAGGCGTGGTGGTTCACTCCTATAATCCCAGCACTCTGGGAGGCTGAGGCAGGTGGATTGCTTGAGGCCAGGAGTTCAAAATGAGCCCAGCCAACACGGCATAACCCTGTCTCTACTTAAGAATACAAAACTCAGCCAGGCAAGGTAGCGGGTGCCTCTAATCCCAGCTACTCGGAAGGCTGAGGCACAAGACTCACCTGAACCTGGGAGGCAGGGGTTGCAGTGAGCTGAGATCATGGCACTGCACCCAGCCTGGGCGATACAGCGAGACTCTGTCTCAAAAAGAAAGAAAGAAACAAACAAACAAACAACAAAACCTAGCAAAAACTAGCTACTGGTCATCTGGAACAAGGGTTAACCAACATATGGGCAGCCCGTTTTATTGGTGAGAAAACAGAGATCAGAAAAATGAATGAATTACAATCCACCTGCTCCTGTAGGATCTGCAGAAGAGTGCAGCCCACAACACAGCAAGCTTTCCCATTTTAAAATCATTCATGCGGTGTAATCCCAGCACTTTGGGAGGCCGAGAAGGGCGAATCACCTGAGGTCGGGAGTTCGAGACCAGCCTGACCAACATGGAGAAACCATGCCTCTACTAAAAATACAAAATTAGCCGGGCATGGTGGCGGGCGCCTGTAATCACAGCTACTCAGGAGGGTGAGGCAGGAGAATTACTTGAACCTGGAAGGCAGACGTTGCAGTGAGCCAAGATAGCGTCATTGCATTCTAGCCTGGGCAACGACAGCAAAACTCCATCTCAAAAAAAAAAAAAAAATTCATTCATTGAGTAACTTTTCCGTTTTTTGCCCTATTCATGTAATGTCTGTTGTTTTATTTATTTTTCAGGGCTCTTTAAATCAGCTCATCTCTATTTTTACTTCAATGATTTAATTTAAAAAGGAAACATCACCCCTAAATTAGTGGGAAAACCACTATAATCTGCTATAAATGGAAGGTAACTAGAAAAATAAGCAGAGGCTATTAATTTCTATAAAGCCTGCGGAGGTATGGCTTAAAATCATCTTGTGAGCCACCAGTTTGCACGTGACACTTTGGAAAAGGCTGCAATGGAGAAGTTGAGACCTACGTTTTGCCTGGCTGGCTGGGAAGACTGTAAAGGAAGAGGAGGAAAGGTATCCCAGGTGTGTGCACAGCACGGAGAAATGTGCGGAGGTGGATGGAGGGCACAGCGTGGAATGCAGAGAGGAAACTGACACCTGCCTGATTAAATCACCCAAGCACATTCAGTTCCGTGCCATGGATTTAACACGGACTAACACACTTTGGAAATACTTTCAAAGCAAGGTCTGCAACAATAGTGTTTTTGTAACTCCTAGTTAACAAGGAAAACAACAGATCCAAGTCCCCATCCAGTGTTCCCCAATACTGTCGTCTGATTCTGTTTTCTGTCAGGGAAATAAAATATCCCATTTCCTCCATAATGGTGAGTTCTGAAAGCAGCTGTCCAAGGTCAGGGCAGATGGAGAGGAAAGACGCCAAAAAGAAGCAGGCAGGCAAAGGCCAATGAGAAGATGTTGACTCTGAGGCCCCGTCCTTCACTAGTGTGTGGTTGCAGGTTTCAGAATGGGTGTGGATATGGATGTGGGTGCATACGTGTACATGCATGCGTGTGTGTGAGAGAGAAAACCTCCTCCCAGGGTCACCCCAGGCCATCAAAGAGACACACATACCTTGCAAAACGTCAACTTCTACATTGGTTGGGGCAAGTCCAGCCCGTCCGAATCCCACAGGGAAGAGCCAGCATGGCTTCTGCTCCAGCCAAGCTGACGTCCCCCAACACGGGGACTTTCGTACATGTGTCCGACTGGCCTCGCTCCCTGCCAGGGGCTGCCTCTTCAGGGCCCAGAAAACCTGATCATATCATGCAGTCCTAGAAAAAATGCTCACCTGCTTTCTCAGAAGTGCAGTAGGGCTCTCTGGCCTGCACAAGCCAGTGATAATTTTTTTAAAAGCCCTTGGTAATGAAAGGCATATATTCTGCAATACAATATTTGTTGGACACTATCATAGCATTTTATAAGCTCATAGGTAACCCCAACTGTGGCTAGGAACAAAAAAATATCATTCAGCCCCCGAAAGGCATATAAATCCCCACAAAGTACAGGTTTTCTTTTGTTTTTCTTTTTGTTTTTGTTTTTTAAGTGGTTAAATTCTCACAATTTTTTGCCTTTGTTCAGTGCAGGGAGATAGTGGTCTGCAAAGGTGGTAACACTGACTTCCTGAGAATCTTTTTTCTTTGAGACAGGGTCTTACCCGCTAAAGTGCAGTGGCACAATCATGGCTCACTGTAGCCTCCACCTCCCGGGCTCAAGCCAGCCTCCCACTTCAGCCTCCCAAGTAGCTGGGACTACAAGCACATGCCACCACACCCAGCTAATTTTTAGAGAGATGATAGTGGGTCACACTGCATTGCCCAGGCTGGTCTCAAACTCCTAGGCTCAAGCGATCAGCCAGCCTCAGCCTCCCAAAGTGCTAGGATTATAAGCGTGAGCCGCTGCGCCCAGCCTCCTGAGAAACTTTAATTGAACTTGCAGCCTTGCAATTCAGTCCAAGCTCCTACGTGCAGGACTCTACATTGCTAAATCCAGGGAAGCCTACCTCGGTCACCTGGGAAAACAATGTGAGAGGCTCCTTAGACCTCTCCCTATCCACCTGCTCCTTAAAAACCTCACAAGAGGTTGTGGGACCACAAACCGTTGTCCCCGAGAATTCCTTCTTCTCTCCAAAACTTGCCCTATTCACACATTTCTGATCTTTTCTTCCTAGGCCCTACTTTGTCTGTTCTACTACTATTTGTGTGTGTGTGTGTGTGTGTGTGTGTGTGTGTGTGAGAGAGAGAGAGAGAGAGAGACGGAGTCTTGCTCTGTCACCCAGGCTGGAGTGCAGTGGCGCGATCTCGGCTCACTGCAACTTCCGTCTCCTGAGTTCAAGCGATTCTCCTTTATCAGCCTCCCAAGTAGCTGGGACTACAGGCATGCGCCACCACATTCGGCTAATTTTTGTATTTTTAGTAGAAATGGGGTTTCGCCATGTTGGCCAGGCTGGTCTTGAACTCCTGACCTCACCCACCTCAGCCTCCCAAAGTGCTGGGATTACAGGCATGAGCCACCATACCTGGTCCCTGTTCTACATTTTAATGGCCCTCAAATCTGTCCCCTCCTTTCCTTTCCCACTGTCCCTGCCCCAGTTCAGGCCTTTATCATAACTCCCCTGAACTGAATGGCCCCTTTTCTGATTCCCTGCCTCTACGCTCACTTCTGCAATCCATTCCCCATGAAGCAGCCAGAGTGATCATCTCAAACTGATCTTAGACCATGCTCTTCTGCTCCTCAAACATCTTCAGTGGCTCCCCATTACCTACACAACACATATGAAGCTCCCTGATGTGGTCTACAGTATCTGGGCCTGTGCTTGCCTCATCAGCCCTATCCCCTGCCAAGGCCTGCTCCTCCCTTTTACATCCGACACTTTGGAAAAGGCTGCAACAGAGGAGAAGTTGAATCCTATGCTTTGCCTGGCTGGCTGGAAAGACTCTGTAAAGGAAGAGGAGGCTTGTGCTCCATGAATATTGTATTTCCTGTGATTTTCTGACAAGGCTCAATATTTTCATCTCTGTTCTCTGTCGGAACGGTCTTTTGTGTCCCCTTATCCTGGCCATTCCTGGTCTGCTCACAGTCACTCTTTTTTTTTTTTTTTTGAGACAGGGTCTCGCTCTGTTGCCCAGGCTGGAGTGCAGTTAGTTCAAGCAATTCTCCCGTCTCAGCCTCCAAAGTAGCTGGGACTACAAGCACCCACCACTACAACGACCTAATTTGTGCATTTTTAGTAGAGATAGGGTTTCACCATATTGGTCAGGCTGGTCTTGAACTCCTGACTTCAGGTGATCCACCCACCTCAGCCTCCCAAAGTGCTGGGATGATCATTCACCCTTTAAGGTCACGCTGTGGGCAACAGCTCCTCCAGGAAGCCTTCCAGGAGTGTTCTAGGTTATGCTGCCCACTCCTATATGATCACAGAACTGATAACGCTCCACAAGGGGGAATTTCTATCTTACAAAAATTCAACTATAAACAGTCAGGAGGGAAAAAAAAGAGAGACAGATGGCGAGACAAATCATTTAAATCATGTGGGACCCTGCGCACCACTTAGCTCTGCGTCTATACCCTGTGATGAACATCTTGCTATGATTTCTCCCTCCATCTAGCCCAGGGTCATTTATTCTGGAATCTGTGAGTTTGGGGATCTACGGAGAGAGAATTCTGGGGGTCTTTGAACTTGTACATATCCACTGATGAACTTGTACATATTCATAATTATTTTCACTAACTCTAACCGAAATTTAGCATGCCCTTCAGTTATGAATATAGGCAACAGACTGCAGTAGTATGAGCAATCCGAGACTTTGACACCAACAGAAATTGCAGATATTTTCATGTCACATTGCTTTGGTGGCAGATGTCTCCAAATATTATTTATACTTGTCATTATTTCAAAATTAGGGTAGTTATTAGAGCCGATGCCAAATCTAGTTTAATGTGTTAATAAAGAAGCAAATGCATTATTACTCCACAAATTTCTGATTTTTATATATACTTTGATAGCTATACTTCAATATAACCACTTTCCTTTTTAATCCTCTGCATTTTTTTGCATTTGAAAATATTATTTAGAGCAGGGGAGCATCATTTTGACCAGATTCCGAAGGGATCTACAACACAGAGAAGGTGACACTGTCCGCTCTAGACAGTGAGCTAACTGGAGGCAGGGCACTAGGTCCTTCATCTTCCAATCCCCAGCACCTAAAGCAGTGGTCAGTGTGCAATAGCAATTTTTTAAAAATGAACTGAGATATTTTATCTATCTTTCTTTCCTTCTTCCTTCCCTCCTTCCTTTCCTCCCTTCCATCTGTGTATCAATCATCCATCACCTACCCATCCATCCCTCCCTCGCCCCTCCCTCCCTTGCCCCTCCCTCCCTCCCTCGCCCCTTCCTCCCTCCCTCCCTCGCCCCTCCCTCCCTCCCCCCTCCCCCTCCATCCATCCATCCAGGATGCATCCATCACCCCTTGTCCACCCATCCCTCTATCCATCCACCCATTCATCCATCCATCCATTATCCACTCATCTATCTACCCACCCACCCCTCTATCCATCTACCCACCCATCCACCCACCCATCCTTTATCCACTCATCCCTCTATCCATCCACCCATCCCTCCATCAACATCCATCCATCCATCTGATTCAATCTACAGTTCTAACAATTGACACCCCTGTACTTGGTCTCCCAGATCCAGTTCTGCAGCTCAACTGGAGACTCCCTAAGAAGGAAAAGTGAGTCACTGTGGAAAGAGGTGATACTATTTCCTTGTATGGCCATGGGCATGTCACAGAATGTGCCTGCAGCTCAGCTGTCTTTCACAGGCTGAACACAGAGCGCTGTCTCCAGCTGCCACCCCATGGGCTGGGGCCCCAAGCTCAGGTACAGCGCCATGCCTGTGTTCAGATCACTTCCTTACCCAGGAACATTGTGTTTTTCTGCTTTCAAGGTATCCCAGGATGGTTAAATCTTAAAGAACAATCGCCAGCCATCATCAAATACAGAAACTGCATAGAATGGTGGTTAAGAGTTCTGCGTAGGTCCAAAGACCAGCTCCCCACTCACTCTTACACGACCTTGGATGACTTAGTTAACCCTCTCCTCTCTGTGCCTCAGTTTTGTTATTTGAAAGAGGGCATAACAACCACACCTCACTTACACAGGTTTATGAGGAGATTAAAGAGAATCTTCCTTATGGGAAGATGAAGTGAGTTAATCCATACACTGTACTTAGCACAGAGCCTGGCACATAGTAAGTGTTCAACAATTTTTAGCCATCATTACCCACCATTTCCTCCAAGGAGGCAGACAATCAGAACATTAGGACCCAGAATCCTGAAAAATGGAGCTATAGAATTCACAAACACCCCATGTTAAAAAATGCTTACATCCACTCATATCTAACATTCAAATCGAGGCAGCAAGATAGTTTTTACCCACTGGTTGGTTGAAGATTATAAAGATTGATAATCACCAGTGCCTTTGAAAGGGGAAACAGGAAATCACATAAGGCTTTGACAGGAGATGTGAAGAAACCTCCTCATAGGACAATATAAAATGTAAAATGCACACACCCTTTGAGCCAGCGATGTTAAATCTAGTCACTTACACTACAGAGGTACATTCCCAACGGAGGAAACATGTATTTACAAGAAGGGCTAAAGGCAGCATAGTTTAAAATAGAGAGGAAAAAACAATCTAAATGTCTATCAACAGGAAATCAGTTAAATAGATGACGAAATATTTAATGCATTTAATTAATCTTTATTGAACAGCTACTACATCCCAGAGACCGTACAGGTGCTGAAAACAGAACTCGACAAAATAGAAAAGTTAAAAATAACGAGGAAGAGTGATACATGCTGACAGGAGATGAGTGAAAAGACACAGAGGAAAAGCAACTTACCATAAATTATGTTTCATAAAACATGTATCATAAAATATGAGGTTCCATTTCAAAGAAACAAATTCCTGCCAATATGCACGTGAATACACTCACGTACATATATTAAGTTGGTGCACAAGTAATTGCGGTTCTTGCTATTACTTTTAAATGGCAAAAACCGCAATTACTTGTGCGCCAACATAATACAAGTTAAAATGCAAAGGAAAACTTCGGAAGTAGTAAAAAAAAAAAGTTAACAGCAGTTATCTCTGAAGAATAGTCATAAGAAGTGATGTGCTTTTGAATTGTTTCCATCATGTGCTTGTACTGCATTAATCCTCTGTAGGTCCCGTATGCTCCATCTCCTCTCAGAACACATCCAGCACCAAACTATTGTATTTTTAATTTTTGTGTACACGGAGTAGGTATAAACTACTTCTTTCAGCTTTCACTATTAACACTCTGGTCCAAACCAACCCTGCACACCCCCTAACATATTACAACAGCCTTCCCCCTCACCCATCCCCCCGTTCTTGCCCTTGACCCATTACAGTACATTTTCAGCAGAGCAGCCACCAATCCCATTTTCCAAGGCAAGGCCATGTCATTCCTCCGTTTAAAATCCTCTGAAGACTTTCCAGTGTGGAGCAAAGGAAAGACCCTTTTAAGTTTCCCGAGGTTCTAATGATCTAGCTCCACCTCCACCACCCTGCTCTCCCTTACTCATGCTGTTCTAGCCATGCCAGGCTGTGCTGGCGACCAACACACCAACCACATCCTACCTCAGGGCCTTTGCCCTGGCCGCTCCCTGTTCCTTCCTCTTTCTACAGAGCTCTACCACTCACGCTTTTGAGATCTTTGTTCAAACACTGCTGCATGAAAATGTCTCCACCAAAGGAAAAGGGCAACCTATCTCCAACTGGCCTGACCTGGCCCACAGACCTCTGCTTTGCTCTCCTATGCTCTTATCGTCATCTGACATGACATATCAACATGCATTTCTTGGTTGGGCACGGTGGCTCACACCTGTAATCCCAGCACTTTCGGAGGCCGAGACAGGCAGATCACACGAGGTCAGGAGTTCGAGACCAGCCAGGCCAACAGGGTGAAACCCCATCTCTACTAAAAGTACAAAAATTAGCTGGGCGAGGTGGTACGTGCCTGTAATCCCAGCTACTCAGGAGGCTGAGGCAGGAGAATCGCTTGAACTCAGGAGGCGGAGGTTGCAGTGAGCCGAGATCACAGCACTGCACCCCAGCCTGGGTGACAGAGCAAGACCCTGTCTCCAAAAAAAACCATACATTTCTAATTTACTACCTGTATAGAACATGAGTTCAGGAGAATAAGAACTTCTGTCTTGTAGGCTGTTGTATCTCCAGCCCCTGAAACAGTATCCAGGACGTCGTAGGCACTCCAAACATAATAGAATACATTGATCAATATTATAATAATATAATATGATATACTACTGATAATAGCAAGGATGAAAAACAAATCCAGAAAAGAACTTCAAGTCCCAAAAGAAAAATTTTTATAAAAACAAAACATACATTTCGAAAAAACATGTTTCCAGTCACAGCTGCCCGCAGAGAACAGGGTGGAACACCCAACAAGAAACTAACACGTAAACACCTCACGGCCAGCACAGCACACAGCAGCCTGGTTGTCTCAGGCAGCCGCTCTGCACACAGGACCCTTTCACAGAGTCCAGGGAGTAAACGCCAGCCGGGTTTGAACATGTTACAATGTCAGTCCCTGAAGCCACAGGCTATTTTCGGGTGTCAGGCAAACCCACAATCTTCTGTAACAGCCAAACTACTGCAAATCTGAAAACCAGCTCCCTGCGGTCTTTAAGGGGACAGGACTCTGGGATTGTCTAGAACTCCTCTAGCTGAAAGGAACCTAGTGCCTGCTGCATTAACAGTGACTCAGGCACGGGTGGGCTTGGGGTCTCCATCCCCCAGATGTGAGCTGGAGGCCCTACATCCTTTTGTGCCTCATATTGTGCTGGCTTTTTATTTTTAAAATAAAAAAAAAATAATTTGAGACAGAGTCTTGCTCTATCACCCAGAATGGAGTGCAGTAGTGCAATCACGGCTCACTGCAGCCTCCACCTCCTGGCCTCAAGTGATCCTCCCACCTCAGCCTCCTGAGTAGCTGGGACTAAAAGCACGGGCCACTACGCCCAGATAATGTTTTATTATTTTTTTGTAGAGATGGTCTTGCTATGTTGTTCAGGCTGGTCTCAAACTCCTGGCCTCAAGCGATCCTTCCACCTTGGCTTCCCAAAGTGTTGGCATTACGGGCAAGAGCCACCATACCCAGTGTGCTTGGCTTTTTAAATGAGGAGAGGAGCCGGGCACGGTGGCTCAAGCCTGTAATCCCAGCACTTTGGGAGGCCGAGACGGGCGGATCACGAGGTCAGGAGATCGAGACCATCCTGGCTAACACGGTGAAACCCCGTCTCTACTAAAAAATACAAAAAACTAGCCGGGCGAGGTGGCAGGCGCCTGTAGTCCCAGCTACTCGGGAGGCTGAGGCAGGAGAATGGCATAAACCCGGGAGGCGGAGCTTGCAGTGAGCTGAGATCCGGCCACTGCACCCCAGCCTGGGCAACATAGCAAGACTCCGTCGCAAAAAAAAAAAAAGAGAAGAAGAACAAGACGGCGTTCTTCCGTACCTCATCACACCCGCAGTGAAACACTTGGCACATGCTACCTTGTTTGTAACTTCAGCTCTCATGAGGTCACTTGGAAGCAAAAAATTAAAACCCAGTGACATTTACAGGGAGGTGTTCGACCAGCAAACGTCACCAGCTCCGTTTCATTCCAGTCAATGGGTGTTGATTGTCACACAGTCTCTGCATCCCATGCTTGGTTAAGACAGCGGTTTTCAGCTCAGGGGTGACCTCCCAGGAGATATTTGGCAATGTCCAGAGACATCTGTGAGACAACTGGAGGAGGGAGTGTCATTGACATTTAGCACGTACCGGCCAGAGATGCTGCTAAACACGCTACGATGCAGAGAACAGCCTCGCAACAAAGAATAATCCTGCTCCAAACGCCAGTAGTGCCCAGATCAAGTGACTCCAGGTTAGTCAGTCCACACAGGTGAATAAGGTTGCCCTGGAGACCTTAAGCACTGCAGTGAGGCTGGAGGGAGAATGGGGTTGATAAGATCTGGCACACCTTGGAGCTTCTGAGATATGTCTTCGCAGTCAACTAAGGATTCTTTTCTTTTTCTTTTTTTCTTTTTTTTTTTTTTTTTTTAGGCCGGGTCTCACTGTGTCACCCAGGCTGGAGTGCAGTGGTATGATCTCGGCTCACTGTCACCTCTGCCTCCCAGGTTCAAGTGATTCTCCTGCCTCAGCCTCCCAAGTAGCTGGGACTATAGGCATGCGCCACCATGCTTGGCTAATTTTTATATTTTTAGTAGAGACGGTGTTTCACCATGTTGACCAGACTGGTCAGAAACTACTGGCCTCAAGTGATCTGCCTGCCTCAGCCTCCCAAAGTGATTATACACAGGCATGAGCCACCGCGCCCGGCCTAACATAGGCAAATCTACTACCTGGCCATGTCTGAACATACCCCGGGCCAGAAAAGGAGCTTCCTCAGCCTGTGGGTGGCAGAGGTGAGACCCACGCGGCCAGCTGTTGGCCCATTTTTATTTCCTTAGAGGATGTCTCAGCCTCTGCTACTCTTACCACTCAGCATCCAGGCAGTTCTTGGCTTCACTCATGTGGTGACAACACAGTTCATCTCCGAACTGTACACAGGCAAAAAATGTCCCAGCTTGCTCGTGAGACAAGCACCTAGCTTGGCTGCCAAAAACATCCTGGTATTTCAAGTCATGCTGCTTCCCTGTCTGCAAAGAGGAAACCAGCTACCTAAACAGAGGAGGAGGAATATTGCAGAGAGGGCACAGAGCAAATCTCTGCAGAGAATGCCAACATCTTTGCCCTCTCTGTGGCACAGGGATGCAGGAGGCAGTGCCTGGAGGCACGGAGGCTGGAGAGCCTCTGCTCCCCAAGCCTGCTACTTCCGCAAGACAGAAAAGGCAGGGGGGTCGCAGCTTGCATTCAGAAGTGACAAGAGAGTGTCTCTAGCTTATGCTCTTAGCAGTCCTCATGGCTGCTTTAACTAGTTGGGAAACTGAAGCTCAGAAGCTTAAAGCCTTTCTCAAAGGTGATGCACTGAGCAAGTGAAAGAGTTGGGATTTGAAGCTAGGACTATGAAAGTAAGTGCTTAGTCGCCAGGCACTGTTCTGTTGCTTAATGCATGTTAAGCCATCTGATCATCCAAACAAGTCTAGGAGGTGGCTACTACTGTTACTTCAACCGTTTTTGTTTTTTGGTTTGTTGAGACAGAGTCTCGCTCTGTCACCCATGGAGGAGTACAGTGGTATGATCTTGGCTCACTGCAACCTCTATCTCCTGGGTTCAAGCAATTCTCCTGCCTCAGCCTCCCGAGTAGCTGGGACTACAGGCGTGTGCCACCCCATGTGGTTAATTTTTGTATTTTCAGTAAAGACGGGGTTGCGCCATGTTGCCCGGGTGGTCTTGAACACCTGACCTTGGGTGATCCACCTGCCCTCGCCTCCCAAAGTGCTGGGATTACAGGCATGAGCCACCGAGCCCAGCCTACTCCGACCATTTTTAAAGAAACTGAGGCACAGAGGGATCGCTGGCGCGTGGAAGGTCTCACAGCAGCTGAGTGGTGAGCCAGGGTGTCTACTGCAGAGACCATAACCTGCCCCCACGAGGCCCGTTCTCACCTCCCCAAGGGGCTGCTTGGGGTGACCAGGTCCAGACGGCCCTTGTCCACTTTGCAGGCGAGACCCTAGGAGGATCCAGAGTCCCGAGTGTGCAGGGGACAGGACAAACAGTACCCGGGGGACTGTCACTGAGATGAACGAGCACAGCAGGCCAGGTGGGGACTTTTATGAACCAGTGACCCCATCGCGAGGCCCCATCCAAAGAGGCAGCTGGTGGTCGCCAGTCACTGACATCTAGAGGCTCAGAGTGGTTTTTACCAACCAGTTTTTCAAAAATCTTCCAACCCCACCCTTCCCCTCTCTAAAAATTTAAACAATTTAAAAATCTTCCCAAGGCCAAAGGCAACCCATACGCAGGTCAGAGATGGCACAAGGAGGCCCATGGCACAACTTTGAGTCCAGGGCCAGGAAATGAGAAAGTCACCTCCCGCTCCCATAACTGGTGCCGGATTCTAACTGGGCCAGTGAACGTGGAGACGGGTCATCTGGCCAAGAACTCTCTTTAAGCCCGTTTTATAGCTGAAAGTTCCTTCTTCTAGCATTGAGCTGGCGGGACTTTTCCTTCTCAGGACAATAAAACTGCATTTCTGTCCTCGACCCCACCCATCTGGCACCTGCACCACAGCAAACTTCAGTTTTCCACCCAGTTCTCTTTTGTTCAGTGGAAAAAATGAGCTACAGTTCCCAGAAGAAAACGAGAACAGGGTTATTATGAAGAAGATGCTCTTTTTCAGAAAGGCAGTTGAAGGCAGTGGGGAAGGTCACATTGAGGGCGGAGTCGGGGCGGCCCCATTGCTACTCCCTCCTGCAGGGCCACTCGGTCTGGAGAAGCAGCTACGCGCTGGCCCTCCCTGTTGGCTCTCACAGGCACAAACCAGAGGCGGCGGCGTTTCTAAGAAGTCAGATTCAAACTCTAGGACAGTTAACATTTCCTGGAGGTGTGACTGAGAACTAAGGGGTGATTTTGTGAAGGCCTTGCTTGCAGGCAAAAATAACCTGTCTTCTCTGTCTGTCTGCTCTGGGGGCTACAGGAAGGAGATGAAGGTCTGTCCCCCACCTCTCCCCACCCCACCATGCCCTAGACCTTAGTCCCTCCCCAGTGAAGAACGCCTTTACCACCGTGGGAGAGACAGAGGAGCATGAATGAATGACAAAACCCCAAGCTGACCCCGCCTGGGGCATCTCTTCTACACATGTGGCTCCTGCGGTGCTTTATTTAGCACAAGACTGTTCAAAATGTTTATTTTTGGCTCAGTTTGAGGGGACAGTTTTCACAAATAGAATGACAGCTATGATCTTCTCTCTAAGAAAAGAGCTTGGACAATCCACTGTTGGGCATTCCATTTCAAGAGCTTCACTGTTCCCTGGTTCCATTCTGGGACCTCCCCTCCATTGGAAGACCCTCTCCTTTAATCAAAACATGACACAAGATGACAGTGACTCCCACTGGCAGTGCTGAGCCAGGGAAGGGGGGCCCAGTCAGGGTCCCTGAAGGAAAGAAATGTTACTCTCCAAACTGAGGAGACTTTACAAAGAGATTCTTTATAAGGGAAACTAACAAGGGAGGTGCTATGCATCAGGGCTGGCTACAGCCAGGAGCTGTCACCACCCTGGGGCCTGAAGAGGAGGGAGCAGTGTTCCCAGACCATGGAGACAGTAGCTGCAGCCACGGGAGAGGGCAGCCCCACAGCAGCTGTGGCCCGGCTAAGGGGGCACAGCCAACCCATGGAAACCCTCATCTCATCCCTCCGTCCTTCCTATCTCCTACCAGTTCCTCTCCTTCGCCAAAGCAAAGAGAAGTCCCTGCTGATGAAGCCCACCAAGGTCAGCCTCTGTAGGCCCAGAGAAGAAAGGAGAGGGGTGGAGAGTAGATCTGGGGCTGGGGGTTGGGGGCAGAAGAAACCCAACATATTTCATCTTGCTAATGCCCAACATGGAGACCGCAGGAGGAGGCACAAAGAGGGCGTGCGGGGCTGTGGATCTTCCACGCTGAGTCTCTACCTCCCACTGTCCCTGAGTAGCAGGGGAATCCTAGGGTTTGCTACTGAAATGCTGAACGACTGGGCAGATTGTTCAGCAGCTCTGGGTCCTGGTTTCCTTCCACGTCAAATATAAAGGTGGAACCCAACAGGCCCTAAGGTGTGGCAGTCACAGCCAGCACTGCAGAAGAGGGAGGCCTACGTGTGGGCCCTCTCAATGCCACTCCGGAACTCTGTGGTCTCAGACCAGGGACGGAGCCTCTCCATGCCTCAGTGTCCTCACTTGCAAAGGAGGGGAGTGAGAGCACCTTCCCCAAGGGCTGTGGTTATGAGGAAACGAGGTCACACACATAAAGTGTTGAACAACATCCCAGGCACACAGAAAACATGCAATCCCCCCTCCAGCTCTCACGTTCCCCAAGTTTGGGCCTTGTCTATGGATTTTTACATGCTTTATACACCTGGACCTTCCTCGTGCTGCTATTTTTTGTGAAAGCAATTTTCTTCATTGAATGATCCCATTAACTAGAACCTGCAAACCCAGCCTGAACATTCTAGCACCGAAACCTTCTCTTTTAAGCTCCGCAGTACGCACAGCCCTGCCCCAAAACCCCACGGAGAAGATCGCTTCTGCTTCAAAGATCTTGGTGCGTGTGCTATTTATGCCAAATGTTAGTGATGCCTCCTCGCTGAGCCTCTGGCTCGTAAGTCAATGCAAAACCAGCCACACTGCCTTGTCGCTCAGCGGCAGCACCACGGGCTTCTGCCTCAGTGCTTGAAGTGAATGGTGGAGGGGGTGCCCTGACAGAAGATGCGTGTGCTGGAAGGGAAATGAGACCATTGCCTCCCCAAGGCGCCACTGCTGTGCTCACCGTCTGCAGGGCAAACCCTGCCACAGCCTGGGGCCTCAGCTACTCATCCTAGAATCCACTCTGTATGGACAGATGTTTCCAAGCCCATGTGCTCTGGATTGCCAAGTAAGTGATCTACAGCAAGCTAGACCTAATCTATATCCACATCTAATACATATCAAATCTCTGTATCAATAAATAGATACCAAATCACTATGTCAATTCTTTGTGTGAAATCTGTCTATATCTAATCTTTTTTTTTTTTTTTTAAATGGAGTTTTGCTCCTGTTGCCCAGACTGGAGTGCAATGGCATGATCTTGGCTCATGGCAACCTCCACCTCCTGGGTTCAAGCAATTCTCCTGCCTCAGCCTCCCGAGTAGCTGGGATTACAGGCATGTGCCACCACGCCAGGCTAATTTTGCATTTTTAGTAGAGATGGGGTTTCTCCATGTTGGTCAGGCTGGTCTCGAACTCCTGACCTCAGGTGATCCGCCCACCTCGGCCTCCCAAAGTGCTGGGATTACAGGTGTGAGCCACTGCGCCTAGCCTCTAATCTCTTTCTATATCTTACTGATATCTATTATCTATCTTGCAACACAGCAGTGAAGAAGACAGTATTTCCTGTGTCACCTGGCTCTAGTTCAGGTTCTATCTCTTACTGACTTTACAATTTTTAAAAGGAAATTTGGTCTTTCTGGCTTTAGCGGGCTCCTCTGTAAAATGGGGTTAAGGTTAGTATCTCTAGGGGTTATTTCCCAATATACGAAAGCTAAACTGCTAGGTTCAAAGGTTCAAATCTTGCTGCCTTTGCTACCTGTTGGGCAAGTAACTTAACCTCTTTAAGCCTCAGTTTCTCATCCATAAAACGGGGATGACAGTAATACTTCCCATATCAGACAGCTGTAAAATGCAAATGAGCAAATCCATGTAAAGAACTTAACTTAGAAGAGTGCCTCGCATGCAGTATAAATGCTTAATTCATGTCACATAAAAGTGCTAAATGTATGAATCCATGTCCAATGTACACTTCCCATCTCAATGAAACACCTATTCAGTGTATATAATCATTATTGACAAGAGCGATCTTTTTTTTTTTTTTTTTTTTTGTGACGGAGTCTTGCTTTGTCACCCAGGCTGGAGTGCAGTGGCACAATCTTGGCTCACTGCAAGCCCCGCCTCCCGGGTTCATGTCATTCTCCAGACTCAGCCTCCCAAGTACCTGGGACTGCAGGCACCCGCCACCATGCCTGGCTAATTTTTTTGTATTTTTAGTAGAGACGGGGTCTCACCGTGTTAGCCAAAATGGTCTCGATCTCCTGACCTCGTGATCCACCTGCCTCAGCCTCCCAAAGTCTTGGGATTACAGGCGTGAGCCACCGCGCCCGGCCAAGAGTGATCATTTTAAGTGTTCTGAGTTAAGGTCTTAAATTCAAACCTTCAATGTCTCAGGTGAAGTCCACCCCCAACAAGAAGAGAGGAATGGTGATCTCAACATGATCTATTTTTTGAAATGGTGCATGTGGCTGCACTTTGGGGAACTTGTTGGCTATTTGCGGAATGTTGTTTCATATCATTGACCCTGAGTCATACAGACTAAAAAGGATCCCGTGGTCAGGGGACTGCAGATCCTCCCTGAGAACGACTCTATGCTCCAAGTCCAGACTCCCTGTCCGCTGAGCCAACTCTCTACCCAGGCCGTGATCTCGCTGGTCACCTCCCTGCCCCACCAGGACTAAATAGAGACGCAGCAAATCAGAGCCAGAGGAAAACATAGTAAAACAATCCAGTCCCTCCCCAAACTAGCCTTCTCTGCCCCAGAGAGGTTCTCCTGCCACAAGGAGGCTGACGGGGAAAAAAACAGATGGGCTGAGAAGCAATTTAGTTTCACTATCCTCTCAACAGATGCTGGGCACCGTAAGAATTAATGGGCTGGAGACTCAGGTAAGAGCCATTCAGAAGCTCCCTGATTACTCCAAAAACCACTCTCTGCAGAGGAAAAGGTTAATCGAAGCCCAGAGCCGGAAGAGCGGAGAGGAGACAGCAATTGCTTTAATCTCGGGAGTGGGGAAGAGCTTCACAAGAAAGAAGTTTGCACAAACGAGCCTGTGGTCTATCCCTGAAAGAAGAACCAGGCCTAAATATCAGGATATCTGAACGACCTTCTTTGGTCCAGAAACCTTGGCAAACCCCTCTCCAAACCCCAGCCAAGTAGCTGGATTAAGAAAAAAAAAAAATTTTTTAACTCTGCATGTTCTCTGCACTATTAAGCCATAAATCTCTGAGGAAGCCATCTCCTCATGAGGTTTCTTCTCCCTTAACGATCCAACAGGATCCAGTTTTTACGCACATGATGCACATGTTCCTGCGTATCGTGGGTTATTGTGTACCTAGAGTCAGTCATGTCAATGCAGGCCTGGACACATTAGCAGATGAATGTGTCGGCCAGGCACAGTGGGTCACACCTGTAATCCTAGCACCTTTGGAAGCCAAGATGGACGGATCACGAGGTCAGGAGTTCGAGACAAGCCTGGCCAATGTGGTGAAACCTCATTTCTACTACAAATACAAAAATTAGCCAGGTGTGGTGGCACGCGCCTGTAATCCCAGCTACTCAGGAGACTGAGGCAGGAGAACTGCTTGAACTTGGGAGGCGGAGGTTGCGGTGAGCCGAGATCACAGCATTGCATTCTGGCCTGGGTGACAGAGCAAGACTCTGTCTCAAAAAAAAAAAAAAAAAGATGAATGTGTCATGACCGCAGCCTACAGCTGGCTAAAGTCTGAACTTAAACCAGAAAGGGTGATGTTTGAACATAAACAAGAGAACAAACAAGGAAGTCACAATTGTATGACTGGAAGTGTCTTTGTAAAATAAACTGTCCTCAGAACAAACGAGGTTACTCTGGGGTTTCCTAACCTTGCCACTACTGACATTTGAGGCTTTTTTTTTTTTTTAGCAGGAGGAGGTGCTTTCCTGTGCATTATAGGATATTTAGTAGCATCCCTGATCTCTACCCACTAGATGCCAGTAGCATCCTTCATCCCCAAGTTATGACAATCACAAATGTTGGTACAGTGGCTCATGCCTGGAATTCCAGCACTTTGCGAGGCTGAGGTGGGTGGACTGCTTGAGCCCAGAAGTTCAAGACCAGCCGGGGCAACATAGCGAAATCCCAACTCTACGAAAATTACAAAAATTAGCATGCACCTGTAGTCCCAACTACCTGGGAGGCTGAGGTGGGAGCCCAGGAGGTTGAAGCTGCAGCGAGCTGAGATGGAGTCACTGCACTCCAGCCTGGTTAACAGAGTGACAGAGCAAGACTCTCAAAAAGGAAAGGAAAAAGTCTCAGGTGATTGTCAAATGTCTTCTTGGTGGTCAACACTGACCTAGTTGAGAACTACTGGTTTATACTGAAGTTTAAGTTCAGCTGAACATCAGTCAGCTAATTAGCTATTAGCCAAATTTCAGACATCAGCCCCCAGCTCAGCATAACACTGCTGAGACCTAAAGTTCCTTCAGTCTGCCAAATGCTCACATCAGACATTAGTTCGACTGGATGCCCCTGAATTTAAGCCTCTCTCCTTCTCTCCTACCTCCTTAGTCCTTTTCTTTCTCCCCTGCCTGATTAAGTAATTCTTTATTTATCTTGACATTATAATGACACAAAAGCACTGAAGGAGCAAACGCCTTAATTGAATCTAAGAAAAACTGGCATTATTTTTTATAGGAATCCAGACATACTATGCAAAAAATTCAGAACTCTGTCATTAGGGTCTTTTTGCAAGGTTAACTCTTAACTGTAAGCTCTTCAGCACATCTCACCTCCCCGGCTCAGCAGCTCAAACCTCACCTCTCCAGCTCTGATTCCCCACTACCTGGGAGATTTTACAACCACCTCCACTCTACCCGGTCACTCTCTTACAAACATGTTTGTCTTATTTCTACCCACTTATTACTATCTGAAGTTACAGATGCATTTATTAATATCTTTTTGTATCTTTTTCATCTGACTCGCCTAGAATGGATGCTTTCTAGGTAAGGAACCTTCTGTTTTCCTCTCTGCTGTATCTTTGGCATTTAGCACAAGGCCTGGCCTCCACATGGCCCAACAGCGATTTATGGAATAAGGAAATAGATTAATCCCTTTACATAGATATAATTTCTCAAGTGTTAACTTCCATTCACATCCACTACTCATTTTCTACAGCAGCCTTGTTCACAATCATCATGGCTTCAGCATCATCTTTAAATCATGTGAATGTCATTCCCTTCCCTCTACCCCCAGTTAGCTGATCAAAGAAAGTCAAGTAACTGGTTGGTTTCAAAAAACGAGAAGTTGGGAGTTTTCCTCCTGATGCCTTTGATCTCCAGGTCCTGAGGGGGATCTCAGCAGAACTGAAGACCTGCTCCCCCCTCTAACTCTAGCCGAGTTCACAAATACCCAGATTGACAAATCTTGACTCAAAAGAGCTCCTTTTATTACATCTCCCAAGGTATCTTCCGTGTTTGAGTGGAGGCCATTAGCTAATTGACAGAGAGCCTGTTGAGGGTAGGGGGAGTGGGGGCAGGAGGAGGCAGAGACGCTAAAATTAAATGACAGGAGACCTTGCCAGTTGGAGTGGATTCAGAAATGATCAGCTGTCTTGGGGATCGATGAGAAAGAGAGAATCAAGTAATAAGGATTCAAATTTATCAAAACACTATTGATGCGCAGGGATATGTTTCGCTTTTGTTCTTTTAAAATAAATTTTCATTTGGGTCCATTGCTCAAACCATTTTACCACCAAGTCCTCTGACAAACTGTCAAAGATAACTCACTGTGCAAAGCACTGTATCTTTCTATCCATCTACCCATCATGCATCCCTCCACCCATATATCTAAGGACATCTGCGGATAGTTGTGCTAAGCACTGTCTATCTGTCCATCTGTCTATCTATGGACGTTGGATTGTATATACTAAGCCCATTTCTCCAGCTTTGCCTGAACGTTAGCAAATCTTTCCACTAGTCAAGGCAACTTTATTTTCTTTCTAAATAGGAAAGCAGTTGAGAAGATAAGATTCTGATGTCATGCAACCCTGAGTCTAATGTGCACCAATACTATCTGCTTCCTGTGTGACCCTGGGCAAGTTACTTAGCCTCTCTGACCCTTAGGTACCTCGTGGAAATCGGGTATCACACAAACACCTGTGTAACTATGGCATTTGAGGATAAAATGAGAGAAGTCAGTGCTTGGCAAATGGTAAATGTTAGTAAGAATGGGGATAAGAATAATGCCACCAAGCCACTCACTGAACTCCTTTTTTTTTTCCCCCCATTTCTAGGTCACCTGATCCCCTGGCAATCACCATCTGGAGACCAGGGAAGCATTCACTACCACAAGTCGGGGCTTCCTTGGTGCCTCCCCAGGGGCAGCCTCCTGAGGCAGGAACCTGACACCAGGGATTTAAACCTTCCTCGGCTTCCTCATTCTATTAATCTGGCCATTAAGCAGAGAGTCCTGCTGATGCCAACAGATGCAAAGCTCTGCTGTGCTAATGGCAAAGAGCATTAGAGGAGTCCTTGGTAGCCAATCAATCCATCGCCCCCAACTCAGAACAGCTGCACAGGGACAGATGAACCAAGTGATGGCTGAGGACCGCTGCAATTCACACGAGGGAGAGAGGGATGCAGGAAGGAAAGGGCCCCTGCACAGCCCAGTGTTCTAATGCAGGCCAGGTCTTGGGCAAGCAAAGCAGCTGATGCATTGTGCAAGGACACAGCGCTTGGTGACATCTAACAGGCAGGCTAACCTGTGACAGCTGGGCTCAAGGATGGAGCAGGCAATGCTGTCCTTAGAAGCCAAGTGCACTGGGGGAAAAGTGGGAAGTGACCCAGGGCTCAGGGCACATCTGTCACCGAACCCCTGCAGAGTTGGTTCTTCCAAGGTTGGCCACATCTGCCATCGTGTTCATGGCATATGGGTAACATTTGAGGCACTACTTCCTGCCAGAAAGGGACCTGACCCTCTTGTCTGACCTGCCTGCAGGCAGCTGAAGAGGATCCCATCATTCACCTCGCAATGGGCTGAGGCCCAGCACAAAGTCAGATCTGGCCACAGGCTTGTGCCAACAGTCACAAAGAAACATTTGCACTTTGCTTGGGTTCCCACATCTCTTTAACATGGGAAATCAGAACTCGGGGAGCGACAACAATATTCCCAGGCTTCCCAAAGACAGAGAACCAAATGAGACTGATGGAGCATTGTTTGCAGACAAATTGAAGCCCTTCCCCAGTGGCATAGCACAAATGCTGAGAGTCTACCTTGTGCCCCTGCTGGCTGCAGATGGAGGCTCAGGTCCCTTAGGCTAACAGATTGGATTTTAAGAGTGGTCACTGTGTAAGGAGCTGCTGCTGGAAGCCTCAGGTGCTGGCCAAAGCCACTGGTCTGCAACTCCTCTTTCCCATGCGGGTTTTGAAGGGCTGATGGGGTGGTGTCCAGAGTGAAGGGTACAGCAAGGTCAAAGACAGAACCATCCAGGGGTGCAGCTGTTCCCCTTCCAGGAGATAAGATTTGACTTCCAGAGTTCGGGACACAGATGTTTGCCCATGGGTCTTCCTAAGTGTAACAGGCTATCCTTCTGGGGAAGGATAAGGAAGAGAAGGACCATCATTTTAAAAACACCCTGGAAGTTCTCTCACAGTCCAGGGGGTAGACTGGGGAGAGACACATTTCCCAAAGGATAGCACACACATCTCTGATAGGAAGTTTAGGTGACATCAGAGGGCGCCTAAAGGAACATTATTTTCACAGTTTAATATTTATTCTAATGTGGTGCAAAAAATATATAACTAGCACTTCAAACTTGCAGTTCCACGAATATTATTGCTCGAGACGGTGTTTTTCAATCTCGACACCATTAGTATTTAGGGCTGGATCATTCTTTTTTGAGACGGAGTCTCACTCTGTCACCCAGGCTGGAGGGCAGTGGCTCAATCTCGGCTCACTGCAGCCTCTACCTCCTGGGTTCAAGTGATTCTCCTGCCTCAACCTCCCAAGTAGCTGGGATTACGGGCACATACTACCAAGCCTGGCTACGTTTTGTATTTCTTTTCAGTAGAGATGGGGTTTCACCATGTTGGCCAGGCTGGTCTCGAACTTCTAGCCTCAAGTGATCTGCCTACCTCAGCCTCCCAAAGTGCTGAGACACAGGCGTGAGCCACTGTGCCAGGCCCAGGACCGGATATTTCTTTCCAGTGGGGAGCTGGCCTGTGTGTTGTAGGAGATTTAACAGCAACCTGGATCTCTACGTACTAGATGTCAGTCGTAAACCCCCCAACCAGATGAGACCACCACCAAATGTCTTCAGACGTTGCCAAATAATCACCGGGAACCAAAACCACTCCCTGGTTAAGACCCACTGGATTAAGGTAAGTCTATTTCTGAAAGCACAGTGAGTCACGTTAAGGAAAAAGGTATTTTTAGGTGACTTTATAGAATAGATGAAATTCACATGAGGCAAATGTGGTCAAGGTGGTAAGTACAGACAAAACCAAGCCAGAGAGCAGCCACACAGGCAGAGGAAACGGAATCCTTTTCCTCCTCAAAGCTGCACCCTCTATACCTCCCTGCTGGCCCTGCTGCCTGGTCAGCCCTGGGGCCCATATGGCTACACGTGTGTGCCAGAGAAAGGGAGGACAGAAAAGCACAAGGAAACCCTGAAGATCTGCTGGCCTTCCCCAGCAGGGAGGAAGCAAGGAGGGTCTCCTCATTCCTCTTAGGAGGACCCAAGCAGAGACGCCAAGGAGAGGGCAAGGACCCAAGGTGGAGGGGGCAGAGGCCAGGGGAGCAGCTGGTCCTTTCCAGTGCACCCTAGAAACCCCTGAAACTCCCGAGCTGTCATTCAGCCTTGAAAGGTTCCCACAGGTTTGACTGTGACTGACACTTGCAAACTATTCCCTGTGGGGCTCTGAATGAGGCCCGTCCTGTCTATCTTCTCTCTTGCCTGTCAGCCAAACTCAAAGAGCTAAGGAAAGAATCAGTCCAAAGATAAGACACATCCCCTTCAAACCCAGCAGGAACGGTAACAGTTCTATTGGTTTAAAATGCTACCACTCACAAGCACTTAGCACGCACCCCGGACTTTCCAAACATCATTTCCTGTAATCCTCAACCACAACCCTGCAAGGTGGGCACTATCACTGGGATGACATTTCAGATGGAAGGACACTGGCTTAGACATTATGTGGCCCCACAAACGTCGCAGGGTAGAAGGCACAGAGGTGGAATTCCGCCTGGCTCTGTTGAACTCCAAGGCCTACACTCATAGCTGCTGCAGTGTCGTATCTCCCAGGAAGGCAGAAAGCAGACAGTCAGGACCGTGCCCTGCCTTACAAGACCCGCTGGTCATCCTCCTCTCCACACGGAAACACCACTGCAATCATGATTCCTCAGAATGGCCTGACACGCAAGCACACGAAAGGATGCAACTTCCCTCCGTCTGCCGCCCTCACTGCCAAGGAAAAAAGTCCTCCAAGTTCAGGCATCAAAGAGCAGCATCTTCCCGCTTCACGGCTCCCCTCTGTCTCCTCTCTCCTTTGCATGAACCTCCGCAGAATGGTTGGGTAGGAGCGAAGGACAGAGGAAAACTCAAAAGAAATGATTATGGTTCTTGTCACAGGTGGGAGGGTCCTCAGACACCTGGGTGCGAATATGTACACATGTACACCCACACCACTGCACACACATGTACACTAGCTGCCAGCATGGATACACACACGTGCAGGCACACACACATCCAAATGCGACAAGGGGCAGCCATGGGCCTGTCCAGCCTTTCGGAGCCAGGGGACAAGTCCCCTCGAGAGCTGGAATATCAAGGCTGAGGTAAGTGGCCAAGACAGGAAAGGTACTCACCCTTGTCTCCAGGGTGATGAGCGGACTCGGGTGTGGCTCCTGTGGGATGAAAGGAGAAAATGCACGTGAGGAGTGGCAAAAAGTTAACTTACTACCCCAGCATCATTTTCTTTCTTTCTGGTTTTTTGTTTGTTTGTTTGTTTGTTTTTTAAAGAGACAGGGTCTCGCTTTGTTGCCCAGGCTGGAGGGCAGTGGCGTGATCACAGCTCACTGCAGCCTCGACCTCCAGGGCTCAAGTGATCCTCCCACCTCAGCCTCCCAAGTAGCTATGACTACAGACATGCATTATCATGCCAGGCTTTTTTTTGTTTGTTTAATTAGTTTTGTAGAGATGGGGTCTCACTATGTTGCCCAGGCTTTTCTCCAACACTTTGGCCTCAACGATCCTCCCACTTCGGCCACCCAAAGAGCTGGGATTATAAGCATGAGTCACCATGCCACGCTCCCAGCATCATTTTCAAATAAAGCTTGATTTCCTCAGTGCTCAAGCCACCCCATGGGGAGGGCAGCCCAATCTGTGTCCTCTATTCTACAGAGATGTCAGGACAGCAAGCCCAGTCTGCACACTGCCCCAACACTTCCTCTCATGCCCAAGTGATGAAGGAGGCTCAAGTTTTTGTGAAGGAAACACCCACATGGAGATCACACAAAACAACAAAATGTAAAGAAAAAAGAAACAAGGCACCCTTGTCAAACAGCTCAACGTGCATCCAAACCCTCTATTCGGAGGAGAGTTTGGCTCCGTAAGAGGATTAGGAATAAACCAGAAAGAATATAAAGTCCTGACTAGGGGCAAGGCCATCATCAATTTGTGTCTGATCTTGGAAAGAATGAGGGAAGGAATGAGATCGAGCAGCTTAATTTCTGGTTTGAGTAGCACATTCCAATGGGCTGGGGAAGGTCTTTTTTTAGGATAGAGAAGGCCAGAGAAATGTCCTATTCATTCACTCTCTACAAAAGCCGATTGACCGGGAATGCTTGGTGGTACTGTCTCGGGTCATTAAGCATGAACCCTTTGGGTTGGAGGAGAGACAGGGCGGGTACAGGAGGAGGAAAAGACAGAGGGGAGGAGGTGGTGGTGTCCAGTGAGTGGTTTCCAAAGAAAACAGGAAACCCAGCATATGAAGGCTATTTCTGTCTACACCATGTCTGCTCTGAACTTAATCACCTTGGATTTATAATTCTGGGAAAAACAACCTTAAGCTTCCTCCTACAGAGAATGGGCATGATTTCAGGGCCCTGAAGTACACCCAGTTTGAAGCTTTGCTTTCTCTTAGCAGATTTTCCACCACAGGGTTTTAGGAAACCATGCAAATTAGCACCAGCCCACTGTCCCATAATGTGAACAAGAAGGAAATGCAGGGAAATCGGAACATTCTAAACCCCTCCTCTAGGTGAGCTGCCATTCACTGTCTTGATGACTGTTCTATGATATCTTTGTAATGATGCCCAATTCTGAGGGGTGTAAGAGGCACGATCTCAGAAACATGGTGAGCTCTGCTCCGCTCTGTCCTTTAGGAGGAAGAATTCGTCATCCCCCAACTCCAATTCTGAGTCGAACTCCCAGTAATTGTCCACTGGTGTAACTGAAAGGAAACTGCCAAGAGAACATCCCACATTAATTCTCACATTCCCCCAAGCATTGAGTCTTCCTCATACCCAAGAAAACATTGAGGGAAACATGTTCTCCCCGTCTCCCCACATTGCAGCCTTGACCTATACAGGAATCTGGAGACGTCATGAAGGAGCTGTTTGGGGCCTGTCTCTTCAAATCCTTACTGATTTCTTCCCGGGGTGAAGAAGTGACAGCTAAGATTGGTAAAACCCAACATTCGTAGAGCAACGTTTTTTTGATCAGGCAGGTTTTGTATCACTCGTATGCAGGAAGAGTCTATTCTGTACTTCCTGTTTCCCTGTGTCAAGCAAGCAACTGGGGCAGGACCCATTTTTGTCTTTGGGAAGCAAGACCACCCTCCTGGTCTGTGGGTGGCAGCGTGAGTCAGACCTGGTATGTGCCTAGTGGGTGAGAGCATGCAACATCTGCTATTCAGGTCAGAGTAGTCTGGGTCTGTCTGTCTGTCCATTCAGATCTTACCACCTCGATTTTGATTTTAAGATAAGAAGCTGCATCTCAGCCTCGAAATTAGCCTCAATCCCCAAGCCAAGTCCTCGCAAAGCACCAGACTGGGGTGTTGGGTGCATGCCCAGATTAATTAAGCTGTACTTCACAGACCATTTGGCTATTGTCTGAGACTTATGCTTCATTGCTTAGAATCTCCACGAGGTTGAAGAGGGGAGAATGCCATCCTGAACCCCTAAAAGCAGCACCAATGGACAAGATTTTCCTTGGGAAGTCACAGGAAATCTCTGTCAACTGTGTTGACAAAACCAAGAGCCTGATTTCTAGACGCAGTGAAGCATCAACTCTCTATTTGATGTTCCAAAATCAGAGACCTTATCAGTGCATGGTCAGGGATCCAAGATTAAGAAGATTCTGGAAAGCAAAGGCACAAATGCTATCTATTTAGCATCTTCATTAACTAACTGGGAAGAAGATAAAATCCTCACAAGTGGTCACATCATTAATACTTAGGATTCACTTGCCAACATTATTAGGCTCTCCTCCCTCTGTGCGCACTGGAAATGGAAGACTCTCCCTAAAGAGCCTCAGTCCAGAGGATTCAAGGTATGACTATATATCTGTGCGGTCTTGCTTTCAGCAACATCCTCCTTAATTGGAAAGGCTAACGAAGTGGAACCAGGTCAATGATGCTGTCTGCCTAATCCATCGTATCTGTCTAAATTGGGACTCTTTGGTTTACAGTAGAGTAAATTCCTGTCCATCAGAGGAAAGCCTCCTGGAGACCAAAGGGGAATTTGCAATGTGCGTGCATGCTACGGTGGAGTGCTTTCAGAATCTTAATGCAGGTACCATGGAACTACCCACAACAAGGAAAGCCCTTCCATATCATCTATCGTAACAGCTCAGTTGGGGAAGTGAAATGGGGAACTAGGTGCACTGAATTGGCAGCCCTTATTCATCACAGCTCCTAGATCCACACCCTCTGGTCATGTGACTTGACAGTTCTTTGCTGTGTGCTTCTCCGTCCCTTAAGCGTGGGTTTGCCCATTTGACTGCTTTGCCCAATGGAAGGTTAGTAGATGTGGCATAAGCCGAAGCTTGAAATATGCTTAGGTGATGAAGTGTGGCCTACTGTGTTTTTGCCATTACCACAAGAGATCACGTCCCCAGTTCCCTGCTGGTCCAAGGATGACAGACACATGAAACAGACCTGTACACAATCTGCAGCCTGAAGCCACGCCCAGCCTAGATCAGCCAACCCCCTGCCAACACACAGAAAATATATGCTTGCTATTTCAAGCCACTGAGTTTTGAAGTCATTTGTTATACAGCATTATTGTGGCAGTAACTGATATACTTATTTATTTATTTTTTTTGAGACGGAGTCTAGCTCTGTCTCCCAGTCACCCAAGCTGGAGTGCAGTGGTGCGATATCCGCTCACTGCAAGCTCCGCCTCCAGGGCTCATGCCATTCTCCTGCCTCAGCCTCCTGAGCAGCTGGGACTATAGGTGCCTGCCACCATGCCCGGCTAATTTTTTTGTATTTTTAGTAGAGACGGGGTTTCACCATGCTAGCCAGGATGGTCTCGATCTCCTGACCTCGTGATCCACCCGCCTCGGCCTCCCAAAGTGCTGGGATCACAGGCGTGAGCCACCGTGCCCGGCCAGTAACTGATATACTTTCTAAACACTGACCTCAATAGATCAAAAAGTGTTGTCACAAACACTCACAGACTCAGCACCTAAATACTACTCATGCTCTTTCTCTCAGTCTGCAAATGCATCCCAGGAACCTGAAATAACTACAGCTAATAGCGATCATTTATAGACGGCCTCCTAGGTGCCAGGCCCTGTGTGCTAGCTATACCATTACATCAAGCAAGGAAATAAGTGACCATCAGGAACTTGCATGCCTCTGAACTAGCCCTCAATCCTGTGTGCCCAATATACCGGTCCTTCTGAATTTATTATTTAAATACCATCAGAACATGACAGGAAAAGATTACTTAGAATCCTTTCGCCTGGAAATACATACAGTTTTCATTCCTTTGGTTTATTCTTAACTTTGTCCTACGGGCATATCACTTGACTGAGACTCTAAACAGTTGAATAGTAGCAATAAATGATATTTGTTAAGTTCTCACTATGTTCCAGGCACTGGGCTTAACTTCTATGCCTGTATCATTTCGTTTACCCCTGTAATAACCCTAAGAGGTAGATATTATCATGATCACTATCATTAGTATAGAGATGGAGAAACTGATGACCAGAGAGACTGGTAACCTGTCCGAGCCACACAGATGGTGTTGAAAGCCTGGATTTGATCCCAGCATCTTACACTGGAAAACTCTGGGTTCCACTCTTCTATAAGAGCTCTGTTGGAAAATACATTATTACTTTGGACAAAGTAATCCTGCAATTTTTGGATAATGTCTATCAAAATCAAGAATACTTATAGCAAATAAGCAGTACCACCTTAACAAATACCGAAATCTTTTTATCATCTGTCTTTTTTAAAAAGGTAGTGGACATGGCTGATAGAAATTAGCACACATATCATGACTAAAAACAAAACAGTCACTTTGCCACAGTAAGGAACCGTGTAAAGTTAGCTAAATCAATCCATACGTGTTTACTAAGTTCCGATTCAGTAGCTAGCTCTATGCCTGGCAGGCACCATGAGGGAGACAGAAATGAGTTTAAAGTGACTCTGTGTACACCGCTATTCCCAAAGCTAACTGTTTAAATAAGAGGCAGGAGCCTGATTACAGGTCTTAGAGCAATGAAACTTGTCTACACCTCAAAAGTCTTGCTTGTAAGACCAAGAAGCCAGGATCAAGGCCAAAGGCATAATTTTAACAAGCAATTAAGCCCCAACAAAGAAAGCAGAGAGAGGAGGAGGAATTTGTTCATTATCATTCCACTCATGCATCAAACCTGTCTGGCTCTCCTAGCAGATTCTGAGCCCTGAGCTAAGCCTCAGCCATTACAAAGCGTGTTCTCTTCCTTTGCTTTGAGGATGTTCAGAAGACAGCGCTTGCTCTTGGGTATTAGGCAACGACATTGGTATAGGGATAATGATCCCGGTACACTCACGCCTTCAGAGCCAGAGGTCTCCGTGAGGCCCGCCAAATCAATGACATGGACAATGGACATTCACATGCCACCTTCTCCCAGAGACGCTCCCAGGGAACACTTCAGAAGGTTGGCTTGGTGCTTTCTCTCCCCAAGAGCCCTCTAATTAAGGCCAGAACTGGGAATCTTCCACCATCAAAAGATGGTGTCTCACTGTCACTCATCATCCCACCACCAGATAGCTTGGAAAATCTAAGAAACTCTTCTTGGGATCACAGATCACAGCAAGTGAAAACTCACTCATGACTCGAGCCTGCTGGAGAACGTCCAGCTCTAGCCAACTCTGAACGCCCAGCCAGAAACCTAAAGGGACGCTGTCACTTAGCTGCAGGCCTGGTGCAGGACAAAGATATACTGTTCAGTGGGAAAAGAGTGCGGGTTTAGGGGTTACCCCAGGGTTCAAACCATACATAACCACTGTATTCGTCTGCTAGGGCTGCTATAATAATACACAGGCGAGGTGGCTTAAACAACAGAGATTTATCTTTTTACAGTTCTGGAGGTTGAAAGTCCAAGACCAAGGTGTCTGTAGGTCTGGCTTCTGAAGTCTGATGCTCCTCTTAGCTTGTAGACATGGTGCACTCCTCACTGTTTCCTCACACAGTCTTTTCTCTATGCATCCCTGGTATCTATGTGTCCAAATTTCCTCTTCTTTTCTGGGAGGGCAGAGATGTAGTCTCATTATGTGGCCCTGACCAGAGCGCAGTGGCACAATCCAAGCTCACTGCAACCTCCGCCTCCTGAGGTCAAGTGATTCTCATGCCTCAGCCTCCCAAGTAGCTGGGATTACAGGTGGTTGTTACCACGCCCAGCTAATTGTTTAGAATATTTTTAGTAGAGATGGGGTTTCATCATGTTGGCCAGGCTGGTCTTGAACTCCTGACCTCAAATGATCCACCTGCTTCAGCCTCCCAAAGTGCCAGGAGTACAGTTGTGTGCCACTACTCCAGTCTAATTTTTGTATTTTTAGTAGAGATGGGCTTTTGCCATGTTGGCCAGGCTGGTCTCGAACTCCTGACCTCAGGTGATCTGCCTGCCTCACCCTCCCAAAGTGCTGGGATTAAAGGCATGAGCCACCAGGTCTGGCTGAAATTTCCTTTTCTTATTTAAAAAAACCAGTCAGATTGGATGAGGACCCCATTACTTAAATTTAATCACCTCGGTAAAGGCCCTATCTCCAAATAGTCACATTTTGAGGTACTGGGGGAGGCAGGGTTTCAACATACGAAATTAGGGTAGGGGTACAATTCAGTCCATAACCACCACCTAGCACCACTTGTGACCTTGGGCAAAGTCCTCAGCTTCTGTGCACTTTATTTTTCTCACTGACACTATATAAACAGGTAGGATTACACTTGCCAACACAGCTACTGTTAAAGTGGAAAACAGATTTTCTGAGACCTTTTCGTAAGGGACACTATTAATAATTACACAAGCTTAACAGGTATAAACCCAGACTGTCCCAGCAAACCCTAAGGTCTCCTCCTTGTCTTGAACACGGGATACCACTGACATCATGAGTTGTCATGAACATTAAATAAAAGTAGATACTGTACATAGTTACAACCTTAAAAATGATTTTCTCTTTGATTTCTTCCTCCAGGCTTACAAGGGCTGAGACATATCCCTCTATACTCAACCCTACTAAACCACAAGCCTTCTGAACTGCAAGCTGCCGTAGACACGAGTTCAACCCATGTCATGTGACGGCAGCGAAATGAGCACATTTACCTAATTCCTTTTGAATGCTTACTTTGTGCCAAGCATATGAAATTCCTGCAACCCTGCCAAGGGAGGTATCATGATCCCCATTTTATTGATCAGATAACTGATACTCTCAGAGAATAATTTGCTCAAAAACACAGGGCTAATCAGGAATGGAGCCAGGAGCAGTAAGCAAGTGTGTCAGTTACCAGAAACTACTCTTTTAACTGATATCCTGGTGTTATCAAAAGTATGAACTTACTGAATCAGAATCTCTGGGCAAGGGTCCAAGGAATCTACATTTTTATTAAACGCCCTTGGGGGATTCTTATGTACACTGAACCCAAGAGCCTCCACATGCTACCTAAACTATACCACGCGTAATGCAAGGCTGAAAAAGCTTCCAAAGTGACAAAGAATATGATTCCTGCCTCTGATCCCCAGCCAGCCATCGAGTGTCGGACGCATGCATGAAACTCTTAAGAGTGTTGGTGTTCATGCTCTGCACCCCCATGAAATTTCCAGGACGGGTGCAAAGTGCTCCCTTTTCCCCATTTTGGTGAAGGGATCTGCCGTGCCCTAAAAACCTGGTTACCACCCTCCTCTTTCCAGCATTTCCTCCCGAGGGAAGTGGGACTCTTCCAATTCCTCCTTCTTAGGGCCTCATTGCAGCAACCAAGGTGTTGCATAATAGGGCTTTCTCTTCAGATGTCCCCATGGGATTTCACAGTGGCTCCTAAGACGAAGGCTGGGCACGTGCAGGGCAGGCGGCATGGGATGATGAGGGAGGGAAGCCAGTGACACAGAAGTATCCTTGTTCTCTAAAAAAGGCTGCATGTGGAATGTGAATGCAGGCCAGAATCACACAGCCCTCACCTTGTTGGAAAATGTGAACTCACCTTCAAATAGGACTCAGAGGAGAAAACAGAAACCCCACAGAGAGAACAAGGGGATTCTCCATGTTTTACAGAAATGTTGGCAGTTAAAACTGTGTGTATTGCTCTCTCTCTCTTTTGTATTAAAAGTTTAAAAAGTTGGTCTTTTTTGCTATCTTACATTCATTCAATATTTTTCAGCCCAGACCCCAGAAATGAGCAGTAGAACCTTAAAATGAAGCTTAGGCCCTTGGAGATGGTAATTAATCACCCACAGCCTTGGAAGATAGAGAAACCACAGACTCCTGGAAACTCAGGAACTATTTTAACACTTCTCCAGCCTGGTATGTGTATCCTTGAGCACAAATGGTTATCAAAATTCTAAACTCCTGTATATAATACTTTGTTCTGTGTGCGCCTCGAGAGGTTTTGTAATTCTTTAAAAAGCACACAGGATTACCATCTTAGAATTACAAGGTTTTGAAGAAACCTACCTGAAAAGATCAGAGGCGTGAGCTACAGACTGTTAAGACAGGAGTGCCCAACTGGTGGCCTGTGGTTGCTTCAAGCTGGTTTGCTTTTTATTTCGGCCTGTGGCCTTGATGAAATACTTGAAATCATTGCCATTTTTTCTTTATTATTATACTTTAAGTTCTAGGGTACGTGTGCACAACGTGCAGGTTTGTTACATATGTATACATGTGCCATGTTGGTGTGCTGCCCCGTTAACTCTTCATTTACATTAGGTATTTCTCCTAATGCTATCACTCCCCCCTCCCCCCTCCCCATGACAGCCTCCGGTGTGTGACGTTCCCCACCCTGTGTCCAAGTGTTCTCATTGTTCAATTCCCTCCTACGAGTGAGAACATGCGGTCTTTGGTTTTCTGCCCTTGCGATAGTTTGCTCAGAATGGTTTCTAGCTTCATCCATATCCCTACAAAAGGACACGAACTCATCCTTTTTTTATGAATCATTGCCAATGTTTTAAAACCAGGATACTTCACGTGCAAATCCAGATTTCTCACTTCTCCTTTAAGAACAGAAGATTTAGCAACACTGGGTATGTATTCTTGCAAGAAAACAGCTCCAGACTGAGTAGCTGGCCTGGCTACTGCAAGCAACAGAACTTTTCACCCCCATTATTAATTCAAATTGCCTAGGGTCACATAGCTAGTCAATATTGACAACAATCAAAATACCAGCTAACACTGTTCTCACACTGAATGCCAGGTATTACTGTAAGGGGTTTGCAAATACTATCTCATTTAAATCTTACAACTGGCTGGGTGTGGTGGCTTACGCCTATAATCCCATGGAGGCCAAGGCGGGCGGATCACTTGAGGTTAGGAGTTCAAGACCAGCCTGACCAACATGCTGAAACTCCATCTCTACTAAAAACACACAACTTAGCTGGGTGTGTTGGTGCACACCTGTAGTCCCAGCTACCCGGGAGGCTGAGACACGAGAATAGCTTGAACCCTGGGGGCAGAGGCTGCAGTGAGCCAAGATCATGCCACTGTACTCTAGCCTGGGTGACAGAGACTGTCTCTTAAAACAAACAAACAAATAAATAAACCTTACAACAACTCTAGGAGGCAGGCATCAAAAGCCCCCTTTTACGGATGGTGCAATTGAGGCTCAGAGGAGAAGTAATTTTTTCAAAGTCATTCATTAGTGGGTGGTGAAGCCGGGATTTGAAACAGGGCATTCTTTTGGACCACTAAGCTACACTGCTACCCAGTGGTACAACCATGTCGTGAATTGCAAACACTAAAGCACAGTTCATGGTTCTATCAGCATCTGGCGCTACAAAGCCATAAGGAACACGGAATTGGATCAGATGCTCCTCATACCAGAGGTTCTCATCTCCTTGCTGCGAGTCTTCAGGTTGACTACTTCGCCTGTTCCAGTGGTTAAAGGTAATAATAATCACCCACATCATCTCACAGTCTTTGTGGAGCACTGACTGAGACGTTCAACCAGAGCCTGGCTGGGTCCTGACAGTGGGTGGGCCACCAACGTTAGTTCCTCTTAGAAGACAATTGGTGACACTTCACAGTGCTTTGCTTTTCACAGCTCCGAGGCATTTCAGACCATAAACAAGACCTGCCATGTGCCAAGAAGGCAGCCTTTACCCGAGACGGCCCAGACAAGAAGTACTGGCTAAATCCCACCATGCTGCAAATCTTTCTGAAGGCGGCCACCCAGGCTGCGTTTGAACACACATCCTCCTGGAGCTGGGAACACAAGCCACATCTATACTTTAGCCCGATAATTAGCTTTTCCCAGGCGCAGGCCGCAGCACCTATCAATTTTGCACCCACTTGCTGTGGTCACAAGATGGCAGGTGGCCCAACTGGAACCAATACTGCCAAGCGTCCCACAGACATTGTCTGGAGTTCCAATGATACTATGTGGCTTCTGGGACTGCTGGGTGAGTTCTCTATTCCACAGGAAAACAGTTCAGATTTGAGCTCCAGAATCCAAAATTGTGAGTTCAAGGAAAGTACTTAGAGGTAGAGACCAGGTATGCAGCGACTTCACAGTAAGGTGCCGGAGGCAGCTATTACTAAGCAGGCCACCTGGCCTCAAATTCTCAATACGGCCCGAGGAGCAGATATTATTAATAGATTCCAGTTTCCCTAAATGTCCATCCCTGACCTGAATCAAACCCATCACTGTCTGCCAAGACATGGGAGATCCAGGAGGAAAGGCCTATTTCCTAAGGGCCACACACAGTTTGGATTAGAATTCAGTGCAGAATTTCAGTTTTTTGATACCAAATCTGGAGTTCATCCCATTTCGCCAAAATAAATTTCTATGCACACCCCTCCCTGCTTTTCTTCACTTCCTCCTCTTTCGCTCCTTCACAAGAGCCTCTGACCAGGACATCTTTTGTTCGAAGATACAGGAAAACTGTGATTCAGCAGCGCTTTGCATCTGGAATGTCTCCAAGAGGCCACACACAGAACTGCCGACACAAACCATGGGGGGCGGAGGCGGAAAAAACTATCCCAGGATGTGGGGAGTGGAGAGCTTTGCAGTCCCAGGCTACAGCTCGGGATGTGGAGCTGCCTTCCTAGGCCAGAAGAGAGATGCTGAGAACACCAGGCTGGCTGGCAGGTAGGCCTGCAGGGGACAGATGGGCCTTCTCCATTTAGGTCAGGGTAGAGTCAGAAAGAAGCTTCAGCAGGGGACCGATTCTGCCTGCAGCCTGTCCCCTCAACCTCCTGCAATATTTCTTAATGAAAAGATAGTGACAATGAAGATGACAGCCTTGATGACAGTGCCCCATATACCGCTATCATTGGTTAAGTCCTTATGAGATACCATAATTAACCCTTTATGGGTATTACTTCAATAAACCCACATTCCATCCTCATGAAGTGGCTGTTCCCGGAAGGCCATAAAGACTGGAAAGACAGATGATTTTTTTGGTTTTTACGGAAGGAAGGAAGGAAAGGAGGGAGGCAGGCAGGGAGGCAGGGACAGGGTCTTTCTCTGTTGCCCAGATTGGAATGCAGTGGTGTAATCACGGCTCACCACAGCCTTGAACTCCTGGGCTCAAGCAATCCTCCCACTTCGGCCTCCCAGGCAGCTGGGACTACAGGCCTGTGCCACCACAGCTGGTTAATATTTCATCTTTTTGTAGACATGGGGTCTTCCTATGTTGCCCAGCCTGGTCTTGAACTCCTGGTCTCAAGTGATCCTACTGCCTTGGCCTCCCAAAGTGCTGGAATTACAGG
The DNA here is from genome assembly GCF_003255815.1 of Theropithecus gelada. NCBI lineage: Eukaryota > Metazoa > Chordata > Mammalia > Primates > Cercopithecidae > Theropithecus > Theropithecus gelada. The sequence goes on from NC_037688.1 coordinate 65,808,912, forward strand.
TATGAGTCACTGTGTCCAGTTTGCTTTTTCTCTTGATGACGTTACATATTTCCTTGTTCCTGGATTATGAATACCCTGTAGTACTGTTCCTAATGTATATAGGAAGAAACTGAGGCTCAGAGAGTTTCAAGACTTGGTGGAAAGCCACAGAGCCAGGCCCATTTAACCTTAGTATCTTCAGAGACTTTTTTTTACAAAAGAAAAAAAGGTAACCAGAATGCTTGGATGTGGTATGGTATGATCTGCATGGTGCACAAAAATACCTTTTTTTTTTTTAGATGGAGTTTTGCTCGTCACGCAAGCTAGAGTGCAGTGGCGTGATCTCGGCTCACTGCAACCTCCACCTCCCGGGTTCAAGCAATTCTCCTTCCTCAGCCTCCTGAGTAGCTGGCATTACAGGCATGCGCCACTAAGCCTGGCTAATTTTTGAACAATACATGTTTTAAAACTAGGTGCCAGCATTTAAAATTTAGGGTGAATTCACGGTCTGATTTGTGGCTTTTCGTGAAACGTGGAAAGATCTGACCCGCTGGGTAAGCAGGTCCACTCAAGGCAGGCACATCCCCTTCCGTTTGCCGCAACCCCACCCTGCCCACCTGAGCTGAGCCCTGAAAGCACCCAAGTTTATAACCTCCCTATCCGTTCACCACCATACCTTACCCCTGCCCCACAAAGGAAGGTACCATGTTACCCAATGAATATGACTCCAACCCTCACCCCCCAATCTCAAGCAGAAAAGTTCGAGATCCCATGGCTTCACAGCAGAAACAGAAAAATTCAATCCGTAAGTTGATCACTGAGGTTAATACACACAGGATCGTCTTCCTGTAGCTCAACAGTCTTGACTTTTCAGGGCCGTGACCCAGGAGGGAGGCGCCCGTGCAGAAGGCAGAACAGGAAGAGGTTCTTAGCACCCACTGTCTTCTCTTCCTGCACAGCCGCCTTGGGCAGCTGCCTGTGAACAGCACGGCTGTTTTTCTCCTAGCTCTCTCGGAAGGAAGTGCTCTCATCACCCACGACAACAGAGTTGGCCTGAGGAGCCAAAAACGTGCACAGGGGCTCCAAGCCCAGCTCTCCTTCTGTTCAGGGCAGCCTCAGAGACAGGAAGATGGGAAGAAAGTACAGCCTGGGATAGAACATCCTGCGAGCCCCTTACAAAGCCCCAGCTGTGGGGGAAGGGAACGAGAGGAGGGGGCCAGAGGAAGGGGGTCCAGGACACACCGATTTTGTACAATGAGCTCCTTTCATCCGTGAATAGAGGACTCTCCTCAACTCTGTCTCAATGGCTTTGTTTCTGAAACGATCAATTCTACACCCAGAAAGCCAAATTTGCCAGACCTCGTGCCAAGGTCAGGCAAGAGCCTGAGATCCCCCAAGCAAGTTGATAATCAACACGCAGGAGACGTCACTGTGCTAAGTCCCGTTTGGCAGATCCAAAGCTTACAACGATCCACTTTTATTTCCACGCTTTCTGCGGTGGGGCAGGGTTGGGGGACCCTCGCTCACATGCATGCCACGCTTGGTGGAACTGTATGTAGGCTCTATTCAGGAGAGTAAGTGTTACTTTCCCAGGGACTTCATTGAGACATCTGCGGGGAGGGCAGGATGAGAAAGAGCTGGAGGAAAAAGATGCAAGGTAAAGTGTGTGGTCTCGAATTGAACACATTCATGAAGTGGCAGGAAGCATCCCTAGTGACTCAGCAGTGGCCTCTGTTTAGCCAGCACTTTGAGAACACGGTCTTCATGGGCTGACGGCAGAGGTGGCCAACAGAAACTGGAATCTACAAGCAGTATTCAGCTCAGGCATAGTTTGTTCAGCCTGCACAATGTTTTAAAAAGAACAACAAAAACCTACACAGCATGCCAACGCTTCACATTCAGGACGTTTCACATAAAACTGCAAAGTTCTGGCATCTTTTGGAAAAATCAGAAGACCTGGATACACAAATCCAGCATTTTCCTAAGAGACTGCCTCTCTGGCACTGGGACGCAGTTATCCCTCTCAGAAGGGTCACAGGCCCTCCAGCTTGCCACGGTCCCCGCCCCAGACACATGTCCTTTACTTATGGCTGCCGGTGTGGCTGCTGTGGGCATTGGAGTTTGTAATCTCTGGTTTAGTGGGTCCTAAGCTAAGCCCAGCACTTTCAGCTGGAGGACCTGAACTTAGAGAGAAGGACCAGATATGAACCATAGACTGGTTGTAAAGTAACGTGGCTGCAAAGTCCAAGAATAATTTAACTCAAGAAGCACCTATGAATGCAAACCCAGGAATATAAGGCAGAGAGTACAGCTGACTCCCATGGATAGGGATGGGAGTCCTGTCTTCTCATCAGCCCCTGTTATATACTCTTTTGACAACTTGTCCCACTTCCCCAAGACCAGGGACTATCTCTTCTGTTCTTATGCTTAATGAAGTCCTGAGACTGCCACATAGAAAGCACTTGGTAAATTCCTGTTGAACCCAAATCAGTTGAAACCCAAGTCATGTTATAGGTGGAATCTGACAGATGTATGCTGAGAACTCAGCCAACTTGTGAGCTGTAGGATGTTTTCCCGACTGTAAGTCAAGGCAACTCCTCCCTATAAAGAAGAGTCTGGGGTGTAAATGACACAGCAGAAGGAGACAAGCTCAACCTACTGATTGGCTAATGTCTGAGATGAGGAAGCAGAAAGGTTAGTCTTTATAGGATACGTAGTCCCCAGGACCAGGGACCAGGACCACGATGAGCTATGGTCTGTTAGGAAGGTATTACATGTGTTGACTTCATAAAATTAAAGCATGTTCCAACTTATCAAAGGATGCAAAAACTCCACAGAAGAAAGGAAGGACCTCACGTGGTGGCAGGTGCAGCATATTTTACTGCAGCCTTTCTAGGTCTAAAAAGGTAAAATGAGGTTTATCACATCTGCTTTTGCTGTGTGTAGCCATGGCTAGTTTTCTCCAGTTCTGTATATGAGAGAGAGAGAGAGAGAATGTGTGTGTGTGTGTGTGTGTGTGTGCGCGCGCACGTGAATACACATGTGTGTACACATACATTTGTGAGCATTCACACGTACATAGAGGTATGCATGATGTGTGGTCTCTCTCATTCAACACCCCCCCCAAAAAAAAGAAAGCTGCTATGGGATCTGTAGATTTTGTTTGCTGACTTTCCCTAATTCTGGAATTCCCTGTTCTAAGTTACCCCACTCCTGGTACTAATTTCAAATGGCTGTGGGGGAGGGGAAGCTAGCTTCAGACAAGAATCCACTAAGCAGTTTTATTTCTGAGCTGGGATAGAAGCAGGAAAGAATAACAGGAAAAACATGCAGCATCCCATTTCTGCACTTTGCATTTAGTTGTAATTATTCATGCAGGAGCATCTTTAAACACCAAACGAGGGAAATATTACAGTTGTTCTGATTTCACATGCTAACTGTGTTTACATGCTAACAGCATTTCTCAGGGACAATTATCTTATTACTAGTGCACTAATCTTTTCAATCTTTTCAACACAGTTTACAGCTGCAGACTTCAAAAATTAAGGCTAATTAAGACCCTGCGTTCAGCAGGTACAGTAAACTACTCACATTCTAACAGGGTAAAAGAAAATCAGTTTAGGAGAAAGGGTGTTAGAGGGGCACAGTGTCAACGGCAGACTGAAGACATTAGATAGCGTCCATCAGTTTGAGGTCTACAACTCTCCCAATGCTAACGTTCAAGAACAAGTTCCATTAATGGAAAGGCCTGTAGAATGCAGGACCAAGGACAGCTGGTCTGGCCCATTTTTAGGAGAAAGGGGGTATTTTGCATTCAATTATCAGTTTCCAGTCATTATCTTCTTCCGTGTGACTTTAGCATAGAATAGTGGCTAAGAACATGGAAACTTGTACCAGAGCATCTGTGTACAAATGCCAGTTCAATTATTTTCCATTTGAACTTGAGCAAATTACTCGAGAGCTTGGTGCCTCAGTTTCCTCATATGCAAAGTAGGAATAATACTAATGATATATACCTACTTCCCAGGTCTATTAGGATTAACTGAATATCTGTAAAGCACTTACAATCATGTCCGATCATAATCATCACATATGTATTTCTTCTAAAAAGTGTGGCCTATAAGGACTAACAACAAACATCTGTTTTCTAACACATTCTTGACCTCACATGTACTCACTGCATTATGGGCCACTTGAGTGCTGCTAATATATAATCATAGCTATATTTATTGTGCCTGTTAGCAATACATTCTCCAGTTACTTGCCCTGCTATCTCATTAGCTGCCATATAAAACCAGCACCTTGGATCATCTAATATTATTTTTTGTTTTGTTTCATTTTAAATCACAGAGAAGCAGAATGCTCTCTGAAGGGCTGTTGTTGGAATCCATATTCACAGTCCAGCTTCTCAGATCCCAAGCCAAAGCTCTGGCATCCCAAGCTGTGGTGTCTGAGAAAGCAGTAATCAGAGTCTACAGTGCTCGGGCCACGGACGTTCATCAGGCACCTACTATTGCCTGGACCTAAGCTTGAGAGGCTGCTTCTTGAATGCTCACACCAACTCTCTGGGGTAGGTAATGCTGGCCCCATTTTACAGATGAGGAAACTGAGGCTTCAGACAATTCTATAGTCACAAAACTTGGGAATAAAACAAAGTTATCATGTAATACATGTGTTTCATTCTCTCTAGCAACATGCTTTTAAGCTAGCTGGCGGAATTTCTCAAGATGATAAATACTATTATTATCACTAGTTGTAGAACTCATCATAAGGGTTGTTACCATCAACACTAACATACACTATGTGCCAGGCACTGACATATTTTACTCATGTAATTCTGACAACTGCCCTTAAGGAATGGACTCCTATTAGCCTCTATTTACAGATGAGGGACCTGGGCTCAGAGAGGTTATGCTACATGCCCAAAGTCACACAGCTGCACAGTGTTGAAGCCAGAATTTGACCAAATCCAGGAGATCTGGCTTAAGAACACCGCTCATGAACACTCTGTTCTCCAGAATCTCGTAATACCTATAAAATTCAACAACTGTCTCCTTTTCAGTGGACACATAAGGTATATATATAACAAGTTAGCTAGTGGGAGTATTGATTCTGCCATCTTGTATCAAACAACTGATTGCAAAATTGGTGATTTTAGTTAGATCTGTGATAAATGCTGCCAAGGGGGAGAATGTAGGGACAGAAAACACAGGAACTTCATCCAGGAGAGAAGATCAGAAAGGTTCTTTCAGAAAGGGAGAAATAAACTGGCCGCCAAAGAATGAGTGAGAATCAACTTGTCCAAGGTAGGGGAGAGGACAAGCATTTCAGGCAGACGGAGAAGCATGAATAAAGGCTCTATGGTGGGAAGGCACTCATAATTTGGGAGGACACAAAGAAAGGAAGTCTGAATCTAGAATCAACATTGAGAAGGTGAGTAGCATAAGATAAAGTGGGAGGAATTGGTGTAGGGGCCGCCAGGTCAGGGATTCCCTTTGGGTGCTAGGAAGGAGCTTGGATCTTATTCAAAGAGCAACAGGGAGTCACTGCCAAAGTGCATGGGTAGATCGATTTGCACCTTCGTCAAAATCAGCTTTCAGTCCTACTACCTAGATTATAATATTTGTCTTTTACATAATCAGATCCAAAGGTACTTCTGAAAAACCAACTCAGTGAATCAGCACACTGAAGAGTTTCAAAATGAGTTTCAAATAATTCCTATTCCCATTTTTGGGGATCACACTACAACCCACACAGTCTAAGACATTAGGTTGCCACTACCCACCGTGCCTTACTAATTATTCGACCCTCAGTATTGTTATTACAGACTGAAAAAAATCAAGAGGTGATTTTCTATAACATATGCAAGTCAAACAAAATCTTTTCTCTGTCTAAAATAGAAGGACAAAAAAAAAAAAATCAATCTAGGTTAGAAAACGTCAATTTGCAACTGAGTTCTGTGGCTTAGGAAAATGGCATGAGCATTTGTAGGCTGAAAGAAATGAGTAGCTAAGACATCCCCCCACCACCTCCCACACATAACCAAACTGTACAGACTACCTCCGGCATGCTTCCATTTACTGACACCTACAACGTGCTAGGTGCTATGGTTTATTTCAACCCCATAACCAGGGTGACCAAGCATCCCAGCTTGCCTGGGACTGAGGATATGGGAAGTTCAGCGCTAAAAATCAGGCATATCCCAGACCAACTAGGACACATTGGTGGCTCAACCTGCGACAACCACAGTTATTAATATAAGGCAGACACAGGCTCAGAGAGGTAGAGACACTTGTTAACGTCACACAGCAGGTAAGGAGCAGAGACCAAGATTCAAGTTCCAATCTGTGTGACTTCAAATCCTTCTATAATAACATTTCTTAGGCACGTACTATGTACGTGCTTTAAGCCCTTTAGAAGCATTATAAGCACTAATTCCTCGCATCTCTATGAAGTACATACTCATTCTGGGTCTTGTTTTATAGATGGAAAATTCAAGGCTAAGATTAGCTAATGACTCATCTAAGATCCCCCAGCCAAGAAGAGGGACCTGGTTTTAGTGTCTATATTGTTAACCAGCCCATCCAACAGACCCCTGGGCAAACGCCCACCCCCTGTTGCAATGCAAAAAAAAAAATTTTTTTTAGTTGTTTTCTTCTTCAAGATAACATTTAAAACACACACACACACACACATATAGAAAAGATTAGACTAGAGGTTTGGAAAAACAAGTTGCTCTGAGTCTTAACAGCCACCACAAAGCAGGAACTGCTAGTGGCCGCTGATTTACAATCTCTCTGGCAAATCACAAAAGGGGAAATACAGTCAGATGTGATAAGGCTGCTCAGGTTCGATGCTCAAGGGCAGTCCATGCTCCAGAGAGGCCTGGAACATGCTCCCGGGGCCTCGTGCCCATCAAATCAATCCCCACCGGCCAGGTGGATGGGTCTGCTGTTGGGACAGGCAGCCTGGAACCACATTTCCATTTCCACGCTTCAGGAACCTGGCCTTTCAATGCCATGCCCTGGGGGCACCACAGGCAAAGGCCCAGACTTGAACGGCTGGAGCCACTGGTGTCCTTACAATGTGTGTGCAGGGGGAGGTGGCAATGTTGAAAAGAGATGGTCACCACTGCACCACCACCATTACCATTGATCACTGAGAGTTTTCCCTTGTGTCAGAGTCTGTACTATTAATAAGCCCTGACCTGCGTAACAAACCACTTTAGAGAAGGAAGTGGGACTGTGGATCACAGCCAGTGTTGCCCTAGGGCTTAGAGAGGCCCATCCCACTGAGCTTTCATGATCTGGTGACAGTGGTTGGGGGGGGTTGTCCCCCAGGGAACATTTGACACTGTCTAGACATCTTTGGTTGTCATAACTCGAAAGGGAGGGTGTACTGGCATCTAGAGGGTGGAGACAGGGATGATGCTCCGTATCCCACAATGCATCCAGAGGGTGGAGACAGGGATGATGCTCCGTATCCTACAACCGTATCCTACAAGCACTGGTCAGTTGCTTCTTTATCCAGCCCCAAACATCTATAGCGTGGGGCTGAGAAACCCCGACCTAAGAGGACAGAGGCAGACCAACCAAAGCCAGCCGAGCTTGCAGGTTGTATCCTTCCAGACCCTTCCCCAGGGTACCAGCCACTCAAACTAGAAGCCGGTGCTCAAGAGGATGGGTGATGTCTCTTTTGCTCACAGCTGCATCTGCAGGGCCTAAAACAGATTTGGTGACTTGTCTTTTCTGTTAAAGAATAGGGACCTGGCTGGGCATGGTAGCTCACGCCTATAATCCCAACACTTTGAGAGGCCAAGGTAGGAGGATCACTTGAGGTCAGGAGTTCAAGACCGGCCTGACCAACATGGTGAAACCCCATCTCTACTAGAAATGCAAAAATTAGCTGGGCATTGTGGTGTGCACCTGTAATCCCAGCTACTCGGGAGGCTGGAGCAGGAGAATCGCTTGAACCGGGGAGGCAGAAGTTGCAGTGAGCTGAGATCCTGCCATTGCACTCCAGCCTGAGCAAGAAGAGCAAAACTCCGTCTCAAAAAAAAAAAAAGAGAGACCAAATGACAAATGAACAAGAAGAAATGCACCCAACCAGGCCAGGTGTGATGGCTCACACCTGTAATCCCAGCACTTTGGGAGGCCAAGGTGGGCGGATCATTTGAGTCAGGAGTTTGAGACCAGCCTGGCCAACATGGTGAAACCTTGTCTCTATTAAAAATACAAAAATTAGGTGTAACGATGCACGCCTGTAGTCCCAGCTACCTGAGAGGCTGAGGCAGGAGAATCACTTGGACCAAGAGGCAGAGGTTGCAGTGAGCCAAGGTCGCACTACAGCACTCCAGCCTGGGTGACAGAGTGAGACTCTGTCTCAAAAGAAAAAAAAAAAAAAATGCACCCAACCTAAGGCGTGCACAAGCTAGCCAGGTGTCAGAGATGACAATAATTAGCACGGGAAAGTGTTTAAATAGGGATGGGGGCCCAGGGTTTTGGCAACTACCAGGTGGGATCTCAAGCAATTTATTTAATTTATGTAATTCAGTTTCCTCATTTGTAAAATGAGGATAATAATACAGTAACAGTACGTACGTGATATAATCGTCATGAGGAAATAGTGAGACAATGGGTGTCAAGTACACGGTAAATGCCAGATAAATCACTGCCTCTTCCTACCATTCTCCAAATTGTTTTTATTTTAACCATCTAAAATAATTGCTACGATGGAGCTACACAGAGGGTACAGTGGGAGACAAAGGGAAAGACCCCCTTTTTTGTGTTCTGCTCCCCTGCAAAAGAATGAGGATCTTAAATACTTTTTCACCCATATGTAACTGCCAGGGAGAAGGGGATTACTGGAGAACTGGTGGAGATCAAAGAAGCCCAGCCAGGTACGGTGGCTCACGCCCGTAATCCCAGCACTTTGGGAGGCCAAGGCGGGCGGATCACTTCAGGTCAGAAGTTCGAGACCAGCCTGGCCAATATGGTGAAACACCATTTCTTTTAAAAATACAAAAATTAGCCGGGCATGGTGGCACACACCTGTAATCTCAGCTCCTCAGGAGGCTGAGGCAGGAGAATTGCTTGAACCTGGAAGGCGGAGGTTGCAGTGAGCCAAGATCACACCACTGCACTCCAAGCCAGGTGACAGAGTGAGACTCTGACACACACACACACACACACACACAAAAGTAGATACTATTCTGGGTCTTGTTTTTATAGATGGAATAGTCGCGGCTCAGATTAATAACTCACCCAAGATCCCCCGGCCAGGAAGGAGGACCTGGTTCTAGTGCCTATGTTGTTAACCTGTCCATCAAACAGACCTGTCGGGACCTCATGAGGCCAGACAACAACTCCCCCGTCCTCAGCTAGACATGGCCATACAGTTCCCATTGTCTGGATGGCAGAATCTTCCCATCACTGCAGTGGTTCAAGATGTTCAGGCTCTTTGGCGGGACAGCCAGCCTGCTCTATTCTCAGGGGAAGGGCTTTGAGACCCGCTTATTTAGCTCACTCTTGCCTCCAAGATGCTTATCACCCCAATCCCACCCTTGCACAACAAACACTTTCCCATCAGGAAGGCTGGGTGACCCTGCCTCCCATGGAATGGAAGCTATGATCCCATCCATTCAGTACAGCCTCTCATAAATGCTCTGTTCCAAAGATAACTAGAATAATCAGGGAGTCCTCCAAACCCAGACATGATTTATTTTCTATTTCTAGCTTAACCACGTGATGCCTGTGAGTTTCAAGGACTGGAGCATCCCCATTCACGCTGGAACCATCTCAACTAGAAGGGGGAGGGTGCACAAGCAGCTCTGGATCAGCCCACTGGGGTTCAGAACAAGAAAAAGAATTTCTTTACCTCCCCTGAGTTTCAGCCTCAAAGAGCGGCAAAGAACCTGGAGACCATTAAATCCAGCTGTGCTCATTGTACAACGGGAAGAATTGAGGCTTTGGAGGACAAAGAAGATAACCAGATGATTTGCATTGCTCTTTTTCTCCCTTGCTGCTTTCTCTCTTGTTGAACTGGAATAGGTCAAACCTGTCTGCAGTACTCAGCTGTCACAGGGGTTTCCTCCACTAGGCACGGGTCAGAGCTTATTCTCAATCAATGTTCAGAGAATGAAGAAACGTCAGCAATTACCTAGTAGGCAACTTTGGAGAGGATTTCACTTCCTCTATAATTAAACACAACAAATGGCACGAATGCTGAAGGGACAATATGCATGGGTGTGTGTGAGAGGGAGACTGCAGTTCCCATACCAAATGGGTATTCGTTTGTTCCAAGATTTTTTTTTTTCACCAAAAAATGCTTTAACATAATCACCTTTTAAATAATATACACTGTCATCTTGATTATGTCTACTGGGCTTACTCAAAGAGGCCAGGACCTTGCAGAGAAATGAGCCTGAGGTTTCCTTCTGCCAGGTCACCAGTAAATGGATATTTCCCAAAAGGTGAACCTTTTAACATACGACTGCATAATTTAACCTCAAATCCTACTTAGTATTCTAGCAAGATGCCTCCTTCTAATTGAGGTAATTTCTAGAAATATACTGCTAAAAGTTTCCTTTTCTTCAGATAAAGTGATAACTGCCATTTATGAAGCATGTATTAGGTGCCAGGTACTTCATTGGCCTTAACTCTTTGTAACTCGCGTTTTCACCGTCACGACAACACCGTAAGGCAAATATGGCCAGTTCACAGCCAGGAAAACTGAGGCTGAAGCGGAAAAGTAACTAGCCCAGTGCTGCAAAACCAGTGAGAGACTGAGCTGGGGTTGGAACCTAGGAATGAGTTCTCAAGTCCAAGCTGTTTATACCATACTCTCCTAAGCTCAGATTAAAACCCACTCCATCCTCTTTCTTAATATTTCTTCACAGAATATTTCAAAGAACTTAACTTTTACCACAAGGGATACAAAATAAGGAATCAGAGGCGCTATCTTACCTCAGCTTTATCCCAACCACTTTGCAAAGTTACTGAGATTCAACTGCTTTGTCTGCTAAATGGGCACGTCCCCCTTCAACTCGCCCCTTTGCTTTGTTGCCAGAAACAAAGGAAACGGCAGAAAAAAAGCACGTATGTCTTCCAGAACTGTCAGAGGCCAGCAGATCTTCCTGCAGGATGTCAACCTAAGCAATCTTTCAAATGCTCCCCGGGCAGGCAGCCCAACCCACCACACTCCGCTCCAAGGAGACACCTCCTAAAATAAACCCTGCTAACTTCAGTTAGCTCACCCTAAAGACTATATATAGAAGAAAAGACTCAGGAGTTCCCAGTTGGCAGCAGCTTCTCCAAAACTCAGCGCAAATGGCTGATTTCTAACTTAATCTCCAACATCTGACAGGCGGCTTTAAATCAGGGAGGCTGACTAAGAGATGGAAAACCCCTGTGAGGCCAGCCCAGTCTGCCTGGGGGCAGAGACACCCCCGGGCTTTTCAGCAAACTGGGGTGGTGTGAAAAAGGCAGCCTGGCCCCGGAGGGTGCGGGAGAGAAATCAGACAAGGTGTGGTGGGTGGGAGCAGGATGGAGCCCAGCCAGGCCACTGGGCATGTTGTGGGGTAGCTGGGCGTAGAGGGTAGTGATCTGTACCGAGGCACTGCTGTGAATTCTGAGTGTCCTCTGGGCCTCATGTTATCCCAGGGAATGACAGGAAGCCAGGGCAGGCTTTTTTGAGTCTTCCCATCTATGAAATGAAGGATATCTCACACACACACACACACACACCTTACATCCAGAGAGCCAGATATTCACTCTAAAGACACTTTTGAAAATATTGTCTTTCCAAAGACCAACATTGGCATTTGTATTTGAAATATTGCTTAGGCTGAATTCCGCAGGAAGACCTGCTGGCCTCTGACAGTTCTGGAAGAAATACGCACTTTTGTCTGCATTTTCCTTTGTTTCTGGCAAAAATGCAAAGAGGTGGTTAGAGGGCTGGGCGCGGAGCCTCACACCTGTAATCCCAGCACTTTGGGAGGTGAAGGTGGGTGGATTACTTGAGGTCGGGAATTTGAGACCAGCCTGGCCAGCATGGTGAGACCCCCGTCTCTACTAAAAATACAAAAATTAGCCAGGCGTGGTGGTGCACACCCGTAATCCCAGCTATTCAGGAGGCTGAGGCAGGAGAATCGCCTGAACCCAAGAGGCAGAGTTTGCAGTGCGCTGAGATCATGCCACTGAACTCCAGCCTGGGCGACAGACCCAGACGCTATCTCTAAATAAATAAATAAATAGACAAATAAATAAAGGTGGTTGGAGGGAGATGTGCCCACTTAGCAGACGAAGCAGTTGACTCTCAGTAACTCTGCAAAGTGGAAGGATATACAATAAATTTTAGCAATGATTCTTTTAAAGAGAAAGACTGGAAAAGAAGAAATCTCCTCTTTGATATCCTTCTCTCATGGGGGAATTTTGTTATCACATGCTTATACTCCTTATATTTAAAAAGCAAGCGTCACTTACAGATGGAGGGATAATAAGGTGGTTTCTCAAAAAATTAAATATAGAAAAATTAAGGGCCGGGCACGGTGGCTGAAGACTGTAATCCCAGCACTTTGGGAGGCCGAGACGGGCGGATCATGAGGTCAGGAGATCGAGACCATCCTGGCTAACATGGTGAAACCCCGTCTCTACTAAAAAATACAAAAAACTAGCCGGGCGAGGTGACGGGCGCCTGTAGTCCCGGCTACTCGGGAGGCTGAGGCAGGAGAATGGCGTAAACCCGGGAGGCGGAGCTTGCAGTGAGCCGAGATCTGGCCACTGCACTCCAGCCTGGGCAACAGAGCGAGACTCTGTCTCAAAAAAAAAAAAAAAAGAAAAATCAAATATAGAATGCTATATAATCCAGCAATTCCTTTTCTGGGTTCACAGCTGAGTGAAAAGCAGCGGCTTGAACAGCTATTGGCACATCTATGTCCAAAGCAGCACTACTCACAGTAGCTAAAAGGGGAAAGCAAGCCAAGTATCCATCCTGAAAGATTTGCACGGATAAACCAAATGCAACATACACACACCATGGACCAGTCAGCCTTAAAAAGGAAGGAAATTCCGACACGTTTCGTGATAGGGACAAACCTTGAAGACATTATTTATGCTAAGCGAAACCAGCCAGTTACAAAAGGACAAATGCTGTGTGATTCCACTTATAGGAGGTACTTAGTGCAGTCAAAATCAGAGACAGAAAGAAGAATGGCAGTTTCCAGGGGCTGGGGATGACAGTGGACAATGAGGAGCTATAGTTTGTTGTTGTTGTTGCTGTTGTTTGTTTGTTTGGTTTGGCCTGCAAAGTGTTTTAGAACTTTTCAATGAATCGCCAGTGTTTGAAACTGAGAAAAGGTAAAAGAATCTAGAGTGAGAGAAAGCTCATCAGCTGTTGCCTGTGGATGGGGTTTGGGAAAGAGGGAGGTATTTATTATACAGAGAGCTAAGAAAATTCTGGGGGTGATGTTCATTATATCCAATAATTTGGGGTGATGATGTCACAGGTGGATACACATATCAAAACTCATCAAATTTTACACTTTGAACATGCATAATTTATCACAAGCCAATTACATTTCAATAAAGCTGGACAATTTTTTAAATTTATTTCACGCTATTCAACCAAAAAAAAAAAGAACAAATAAAAGGCAATATCTTTTTTTTTTTTTTTTTTTTAAATGGAGTCTCACTCTGTCACCCAGGCTAGAGTGCAGTGGCATGATCTCGGCTCACTGCAACCCCTGCCTCCCAGTTTCGAGCAATTCTCCTGCCTAAGCCTCCCGAGCTGGGGTTACAGGCGTGCGCCACCATGCCTGGCTAATTTTTGTATTTTTAGTAGAGACAGGGTTTCACTATGTTGGCAAGGCTGGTCTTGAACTCCTGACCTCAAATGATCCACCTGCCTCAGTCTCCCAAAGTGCTGGGAATACAGGTGTGAGCCACCATGCCCAGCCGCAACATCTTAATAAAATAAATGGAGATTGAATTATTAATAGAAAATGTCTAACGTTCTAGCTCTGACAGTCTATGAAATTATGATTCTAAATCCAAGGAAACACTACAGAAAGAGAACCTAAGATTTCTAGGAATGAATTTATTTACTCAACTAACAGTGGCAACAGATGTGGGCTAAGAGTACACTTCAACTTTATCTCAGTTAATCCTCACTGTAAGCCCATGAAGCAGCTGTTGGTATTTTCCCCACTGAACAGATGACAATACTGAGGCACAAAGAGGCCACCTTCCAGAATTGGGACCAGGGCAGGGATGATTCCAGAGTCCATGCTTTTACCCACTGTGCCATGCCCCCTTCCTCAATTGTCATTGGACACCCACTATGTGCTGGGCACTCTCTTGGCCAGATTCACCGTGACAGAAGCCACTTCGGGCCAAAAGGTTGCAAGAAGGGGCAAATGGAGATGCCGGTATTTGGGCATCTCCATTTTTCTGGGGTGGAAAGCATCACTGCACATCAAAACAGGTACACAGAATGCTTCACGACAGGCCCATTTCAGCAAGAGGCATGTGAAGGTCCCAGGAATTGTCCATGGCACTGCTGCCCCATAGAACTTTCTGTGATGATAGAAACAGTCCCTGTACTGACCCCAGTAGAACTCACTAGCCACACGTGGCTGCCAACCACGTGGATGTTACAAATATGGAAATTGCATTTCTAATTCTATTTAATATTACTTAATTTCAATGTTAATGGGGCCCCACACGGAGTGGACGGCAATGTCACTGTGTCAGCAGAGCACAGCCTGGAGATCAGAGTGCAGCACAAAGGTTGGGATCTCAGGACTTGGGGCAGGGCCTGCCAAGAGTGCAGCCAGCACAGCACGTGGGAGATGAACTTGGCCCTGCAGAGGAGCCAGTGTGATTGCCTCTGAATGCCCCCTTATCTATGCGTGAGTCAACCAGGATACTGAAGGGCATGCGGACCACAACACACATGCTCTAGATAACAGTCCCCATACTGGCACTCACTATCCCAGAGGTCTTGTGCAAGATGCTTTAGTGTATTACTTCCTAGAGACCCCAAGAAGGAGTAACTCCCATCCCCATTACCCAGGTGAGGAAACTGAGGTACAGAGAAATGAAGCAACATACTCAAGGTCACAGTCACTGGCAAACCCGGGATTTGAACCCAGGAGGTCTGACTGCAGAGGACAAATTTCAAACAACTACCCAGTCCCATCTCCCAAGACACAGTCACACCTTGCCGCCTGTCCTGAGACCCATGTACTCACTTCCAACAAGCTGCAGGCACAGGCTTTCATTTTGGTGGAAGGAGAAAAGCCAGGTGTCCCATGGAGAGAGCTGAGAAAGGCACAGTCAGAATCCCAAGCGCAGGGATAGACAGTTCCTTCTAAACCACCGTCACTAGCCACAAACACAGGAAATGCATTGCAGCTTCACATCTTCCTCCTCATTCTGCACGGCCCATTCTCTCCGCCAGGAATCCTTTCTTCTCTTGCCCACCTGGAGAATTCACATTTATCCTTCCCAATTCAAGACTTTTTCTTGGAAACCCTTCCCCACCTCTGAAGATAAGTAGGCCCCTCCCTCCTTAGCTAGCTGGTTGCGGTCACCGCCACCACGACTCTATCCCGTAATTACTTCTCTCTAAGCACCCATCTTCCTCACTCCACTGTAACATTCATGATTCCTTGTGGCAGGGGCTAGGTCTTAGCCACTTGTTTTCCCAGAGCCAAACAGGGTGTCTGAGGTCCTGGCTCGGCAACTGTTGACTTGCAATGGCAATGATGAGATGAATGATTTCAACAAAAGGAACATGTACATTTTAAGAGCTGAATTAAGAACTGGCTTATGTTAAAGGAAGAGAGTAGTGAGTATCCCTCAATGTCTTGGGCCCTGGAAACAGGCCAGGGTATGTTTTCCAACTCAGCTACTTCCTGTAATAACCGTGTGACCCAAAGTGGATTTTTTTTTTTTTTTTTTTTGAGATGGAGTTTCACTCTTGTTGCCCAGGCTGGACTGCAATGGCAAGATCTCGACTCACTGTAACCTCTGCCTCCCAGGTTCAAGTGATTCTCCTGTCTCAGCCTCTCAAGTAGCTGGGATTACAGGTGCCTGCCACCACGCCTGGCTAATTTTTGTATTTTTAGTAGACACGGGGTTTCGCCATGTGGGTCAGGTTGGTCTCGAACTCCTGGCCTCAGGTGATCTGCCTGCCTACAGCCCCCCAAAGTGCTGGGATTACAGGCGTGAGCCACCGCGCCCGTCCCGAAGAGAAGTTTTAACCTCTAAAAGCTTTCCAGTTTCCTTCCATTAGATAAGGATAACATTAGGATCTGCCTCTGGGGGTTGCTGGGAGGATCACCTGGGCTAACAATGTATGTAAAACACTTGGCATAGAACTTGGGCTTCTATAAAGCAGTTCCAGCCCTGGGCCCAAAGGATCAGATTGAAAGTGAATCGGCAGATACGAGCTGATGCTGTACAACAATCCCAGGTAAGTAAGTGGTTTTGCCCATTTCTTCTCCTTCAGTCCCACCAAGTTCTGAGAGATCCTGGACCCATTCTATCACTCGGCTGGCCAGACCTGGTTTTCAGGGGCCCTCAGAAAAGAGGTCACCCACTGATCACCACCCCCCTGCCCCCCGCTGAATCTCTCAGATACATTTTGTTTTGACCTGCAAAGCGTTTTTAAATTTTTCAATTAGCCGCCAATGTTCGAAGTTCAGGAAGACTGTGCATTCAACTTCTGGATATCTAACCTTCTTTGCAAAATTAGATCTGGCCTCACTGGGTCCGTACTTTGAATTGACTGCGGCTGAGAGGCAACTGTCCGCTTCAGATGCGGTGTGGGAGCGCCCAGTCCCCATGTGGCCAGGACACTTGTTCTCATTACCAGCACTGCCCAGAAAACATCAAACTTCGCAACTCCTGCCCTAGGGAAGGAAGTTGGCCAGAAATAGCCTGTTTTATTTAGCAAAGCTGTAAGCTAAAAGCAGGGAGCAGCTCCAAGGGTGAGTAAAAATCCGCATTCCAAACTCATCTGACTTCTCTTGGACAGCACCGGTATGTAAAGATACAGATGAATTAATGATTCCGTTTAGTAATAAACTAACCCTGTTGTTGCTGCCTCTCTCATGGAGAAAGCGAAAAATCAACTGCTGGTGGCAGCACTTCTCAGTCTACACCTGACAGAGGGGCGACAGTTAGTGCTGTCCTATTCCCAGCATCGGGCCTGGAGGAATTCCTGATTTTAGGTGCCTGCAGAGTCCTTGAAGGAGGTAAAAGCTGCTCACAAACACGAGCATGACAGTTCTCTGCATTTACTCCCAAAGAGGAGATGACAGAGCAGACAGACATGATTGGATAAAGAGACAAACCTGTCCATGTCACTCACCTTCATGTCTTATCTGAAGTGTCACCTCTTCATAGATGTGACAAATGAACCTAGTAAATGCAGGCCCCCACTGCCTGCCCTGTCCCCATAACACACATAAACACACACATACACACACACACACACACACACACGCCTATGCACTCCACTGTCGGCCTCCCTGGAACATTTCCCAGAGGCTGTAATATCTTATTATTTGTTCTCTTGTGCACTCTTTTCAGCTAGATTATACGCTGCACGAAGGCAGTAGCCTTGTCTGATTTGGTCTGTTTCCAGCTACTTGTCTGTTTCTGGCACCTCACATAGTCCTTGGCACCCAACGAGCCTTTCCTGAGAATTTGCAAATGCATTTTTGACACAATAGATGGTATTCTGCAACATTTCCAAACTTCCAATGCCCATGCACTAGTTTCGCGGGTTTTGCCATATATCTGTACTACCCAATCCAGTAACTTAGTATTTTCTTCAACCAACTCTCATTTTTTTATTGAATAGATCTCTTTTAAAAATAAAGCTTTACGGCCATGCGTTTAGTCAACAGAGAGACAGCTGTAATTGATGAGCTCTGGAGTTGACGGTCACCTATGAGCAGTGGGACCCTGGATAATGAGTTCACAACGTGGTGCCTCAGTTTCCTCCTCTGCAAAACAGCACTAACAATAGCGCCTCCTGAATACAGAGGTTGTTCAAGGGTAAATGACTTAAAACATGTAAAGTTAATTCATGGCAAGGGCTTCAAATAGTGCCTGCCACAGAACCAACACAATATGAATACTACTTGTATTAGTATTATTTAGGGGGGAAAAACGATATCGCTTTAAATAAATACATGACAAAAGAAAATCACTTACGTAACAACTGAGAAACACTTTTGGAGACATGGGCTAAGCCTGAGTTTTACTGCTACCCAGATGTGAAAAGCACCCCCTTCCTCAGGTCCTCATCTCCCATCTTTTAAATGAAGATGTTGGGCCGGGCACTCTAAGATTCCGTCCATCTTCCAGTTCTGAATTTCTGACTCTCAATCATGGATAGCACTACCTTAAAAGAAATAAAGTAGGAAAAACCTGAATTTACACAATACGCTCAAAAGGAAAGAGCTGGAGGGGGCGAGGTTATTCGCATTCCCAAAGGATTTGCTTTTACAAAGGGATTAACAGCAGAGTTGCTTTAAATAGCAGCTTAAGCCTTGTTTATGGATTACTAGATACTTGATGGAGAGGTGGAGGGGCTCAGGAACTTGGAACAAAAGCTTGACTATACCCAGGCAGAAATGAAATAGCGCATATGTTTTCTTTAAAATTACAATACACATCAACAGGAAGAATGATTCCATTTCAAGGAATCTGATTCCTACTCAGTATTTCCATTGCATGTCAATTGCATTCAAGAAGGTACACCTGTATCCACGAACCAGTTTACAGCAGTAATCTGGTGTTTATGTTTTTAAGCCCCTATTATAAGAGCATTGATAATTTATTAAATGTCCCAGGCACTGTTGAGCATATGACATGCATTACCTCATCTAATCTTCACAGTAACCCAATAAGGCAGGTGTAGTTGTCATCATCCTTTTACAGATGAAGAAACTGAGGCTAAGAGAGGGGAAGTGACTCACCCATGACAAAAGATGGCAAATTTAAGAGTCAGGCCAAAGCGCATGAACCTGGCACTGAGGTTAGATTATAAAAGGTAAGATCCTTGCCTCAAGGAGGGCACAGAACAGCCATGGAGGTCAGCCGACTCAGAGGAGGATGATAAATGCCGCAAGAGACACCTTTGAGGGAGCAGAAGAAGGGGATATCAAGGTCTAGGGTGTGCCCAAAGCCAGGAGTGACTTCATCTGACTCCCAGGTGTCCATACTCAAGCATCTCTAAATACTCAGTGTATAGATTCCTCTCCTCCATCCTTCATACACAAGAGACCCTCTTATCTGTACCTGCCTGTGCACAAACCAATCTGTCCTAGGCCACTCTATTCCCAAAAGGTGGGCTGTGGGTCTGGAGGCGAAGAGAAAAAGGGGAACTGTTGCAGAGTCTCTCCCAGCACCCACACTGCTTCACTAGTCTACCTGAGAGCTTCCCATTGCCTGGTTTTCCTCCTTTGAAAAATGGGGATATTAGCCACCCCCCACCTCCCTCGGCAGGGAAGCACTAGTGATTAATTAGGTAACATCTGTGAAGCACTCCCAGCTTTCCAGAGAAGGGCACCTTGGGAGAGGAGCTATAAAAACACGAGGCACAGGCTATTATCAGCGTCATCATTATTATCATCATTGTCATTATGACATTCTCCTGCCCAAAGACCTGCAGTGGCTTACCACTGCCCAGAGAAGAAGGTGCCATTGGCTGCCTGGCAGGCAAGGGAACCGCTGCTACCCCTTTTTGGACTCCCCCACCCCCATGCATCTCTAACCAACAATACCCTATATGCGAGTCCTGCAACTTCCACATGGAACCCATTCTCCTCAGAGCAGCTCCAGTCTTGCCCGGTCCAAGAACCTTTCCTAACCACGCAAGCTGGAAGTTCAACATTCACACGCCTGTCTCTGTGGTAGACACCAATATTTCTTCTCCTGAAGACTCTATTCACAGGAATACATAAGTGCATAAAAAACAGTGAATCTGCATGAGTTTCTCTTTCCCAGGGCTATAAAACAAAGATGCTACACAAACCATGACTCAGTATCTTAGACTGATGCTCGTGACTTATAATGGGTCACATCCAATAAACCCACTGTAAGCTGAAAATAGTCTAAGTTGAAAATGCATTTAATGCACCTAACCTACCAAATATCACAGCTTAGCCCAGCCTGCCTTAAACTCGCTCAGAACACTGACATTAGCCTACAACTGGGCAAAATCATCTAATACAAAGCCTAGTTTATAATGAAGTGTTGAATACTGTACACGGATGTTTTGCAGACATGACAGGATGCGAAAACACAAAACACAATATCCAGATACATCGCTAGCCTGAGAAAAGATCAAAACTCAAAACTCGAAGTAAGGCTTCTGCTAAAGATACATTGCTTTGCACCAATGTAAAGTTATAAGTCAAACCCATCGTCAGTCAGGGACTGTCTGTGTCTCTCTGATTAGATGACAAGCATGTAGAGGACCACAGAGATAAAGTCTACAATTCATGAACAGAGCCTCGGGAACTAGTTAAGGAAACAAGCACAGTCTCTGGGTTCAGACAGATCAGAGCTCCCCATTCTGCCTGTCACTACCTCCCTGAGTCCCAACTTCCTCCTCTGGAAAATGGAGACCATCATACTTAAGACAAACTGTTAAAGAAAAAACTAATCCGGGTTAAGGCAGGAGAAACATCATTGGAAAGGATTATTGCGAAGGGAAGAAAGGAACAATTGCACTAGGGAGGGTGCTTTACCATAAGATCTTAAGGATCCTGCAAGCATCCCAAAGGCTAGGCAAAAAGGAGTATTCTTTTACTAAAAGGAGAAAGCAAGAGCAGGTCTGGGGAAGAAAGGATGGGGTGATCAGAGAATGTTTTACCCCGATGCCAGCCTTTTCTCAGGAGGGGCTATGTGCTGGCTTAGGCTCGGCGTGGGTCAAGGTACAAGCACGTGGAAGAAGAAGAGAGTCTGATCCAAAGTCTGGTGATCAAGCACGTTGTTCTGATTGATCAGTGGGAACAAGCAGCCAGGTAACAAACGGGAATGTGCAGGGTCTGAGTCTAGCCCCGTCCTGGGGAAACAAAAGGGTATCCACGAGTTGTATGTAAGTCATATGGGGAACACTGGTTCTTTGCAGTGAGGCATTTTCTGCAACACGAATGGGTGGGGGGGTTCCTTTGACCTTTGTTCTTCCCCAGGAGCACGGGGTTCATGTAAAATTCAGTATTGTTGATCCCCGACAAAGTGGCTGTGTAGATTCAATGTGAAAATGCATAGAAAGCCTAAAGGCTTTTATCGTTTTTATTTTTCTTAGAGAGAGGGTTTCACCCTGCCACTCAGGGTGGAGTGCAGCAGCACGATCCTGCCTCACTTCGGCCTCAAACTCCTGGGCTCAAAGCGATCCTCTCACCTCAGCCTCCTGAGTAGCCAGGACTACAAGTGCACACCACCACGCCTGGCTACTAGTTTTGTTCAATTATGGTTTACCTGCAGGATAGTACAGAAGGATCACTGTAAGAGGCAGAAGGTTGAGAAAGGAGTACAGACATGCTGGAGGTGTCTTGCAAATAAATATGCAGCCCCAGAGTGGATCTGTGTTTAGCCAGCCAGGCACAGAACATTTCTGACTCACACTGGACTTTGTGTCTAATCAGCCCCAGGCCATTTTTACACCACCTTCTCTTAAGCGAGACAGGTCTTCAACCTAAAACACATCCAACATAGTCCCTAGCCATTGAACAGTTCAAAGAAACATAAAAAAGTGAAATATGCAGCCCACCATTGCAATCCATCCAAGAATCAAAGGGTGTAGGCTCCAAGACAGGATGGAGAACCAGGAGTTAAACAAAATTCTCCAGTAACTTTTTATCCTCTGCTATAATCAGTGGCACGCAAACCTGTTTTAAATTTACCGACAGCTTAAGCTGCCACCCAGCTCTTGAGGTATTTTTAGTCAAGTAGAAATTCATTTGGAGCCTGAAGTCAGGAAAGGGAATCATGTCAGGTGTGGCTCCTGCAGGATTCAGATCGTGCCCTGTACCTGCTTTAGTCACTATTCCTGATTTGCACACAATTAAATACTCACTTCACCCCCCACCTCTTCGGCATCTTTGGCATCTCCCCCACAAAGCAGTGGGAGGGGGGAATAAAACGGCAGGGAAGTCAACCCTCGGTTTAAGAGATCTGTTGTTAATCCGAACATCATTTCCATTAGCAGAAACAAACTTAACTGGGGGAGGAGAATACAAGGAATATAGGGCCCTGAGTCGAACCAAAAGAGAACAAATTCCTCTTTCCCCATTCAAAACAGGCTTATCCAATAAAGCTGAGGCTGTATCTACACAAAAAAGCTGCCAGCAAGAATGAGGCAGACACAGGAGGAAGGAAATTAATACTTTGGGGTGGGGAGTGGTAGGAAGGTGCCTAAGTCGAAAGCAAAACACCATAGTGTTCAAGCCAAGCATGGAGGAGGAACCTTCAATGCCTCTTTATCCTTCAGGCCCCTGTGGCCAACACATCTCCAATTCACTGGTAAGTCAACACAGTATGTCCAAAACTTGAAACTGCCTTTGCAAAAATGGTAACAGTGAGAAAATCATGACAGTGAAAGAGGTCTAATCTAACCAACCCCCATCTTGCCTTTAACCTCCCAACCGCTCACGATCATTCCTGGGCTTGGGTCAAGCTCACTTTCAGAGACGTTTAGTTTATACTTTAAAAGATAACAGTCCTTCCCCAAAACTAAACCACCTTTGTAAAGCTAATGTAGGCCTATTAGGTTAGAAGGATTAAGAGAAGCCTTGGCCGGGCACAGTGGCTCACGCCTGTAATCCCAACACTTTGGGAGGCTGAGGAGGGCAGATTGCCTGAGCTCAGGAGTTGGAAACCAGCCTGGGCAACATGGCGAAACTCCCGTCTCTACTAAAAATACAAAAAATTAGCTGGGCATGGTGGTGGGCGCCTGTAATCCAGCTACTCCAGAGGCTGAGGCAGGAGAATCGCTTGAACCCGGGTGATGGAGGTTGCCATGAGCCAAGATCACCCCATTACACTCCAGCATGGACAACAGAGCAAGACCCCATCTCAAAAAAAAAAAGAAGAAAAAAAAAAAGCCTGAATTCTGCTAAAGTGTAAAGGATTACCAGCCATTATTCCTGAGGTCTCAAGATTTGCAACTTCCCTGATTCCTCCTGCAGATAACGTCACTCTTGTAGAACCTAAGATTGGCCTTTTGAGATGTCTTTTCAGGTTTTTGCATTTCTTTTATTTAACACTTGATATGGACTAGGGGAAGATTTTTGCATTTCTGACCATGATGGCTCAACCCAGACCCACCAACCAGTACTGTGGCCTCGCCCAGAAGAGGATCATTTTCCACACACCCCTGTGATTGCATCTCCAACCAATCACCAGCACCCATTCCTTTGCCTGCCAAACTATCCTTGAAAAACTCTAGCCTCAAAATTTCCAGAGAAATTTCCAGAGAAGCTGATTTGAATCATAAAACTCCAGTCTCCCATTCGGTCAGTTCTGCATGAATTAAACTCTCTCTATTGCAATTCCCCTGTCTTGACAAATCAGCCCTATCTGGACAGTGGGTAAAATAAACCCATCGGGCAATTACAAACTGTCCGCTCTGACCTTGACCACCACTATGCTAACCCAAGTCCCAGTCATCCTGGATCCCAACATCCCTTTACTCCCAGGGTCCTTTCTTCTTCCAGCAGCCACCAGAGGGACTGATAGGGTTTGGTTGTGTCCCCACCCAAAACTCATCTTGAATTGTAGCTCCCATAATTCCCACATGTGGTGGGAGGGACCCAGTGGGAGATAATTGAGTCGTGGGGGCAGTTTCCCCCCATACTGTTCTCATGGTAGTGAGTCTCACAAGATCTGATGGTTTTATAAGGGGTGGTTCCCCCTTTCACTTGGCTCTTATTCTCTCTTGCCTGCCCCTATGTAAGACGTGCCTTTGCTCCTCATTTGTGTTCCACCATGATTGTGAGGCCTCTGCAGCCATGTGGAACGGTGAGTCAGTTAAGCCTCTTTCCTTTATAAATTACCCAGTCTCAATGTCTTTATTTAGCAGCATGAGAACTAATACAGGGACCCTTATAAAATCATAAACCAAAGAACACACAACATAGCAATTCATAAATCCAACATGACTTCCCCATCTCACTGGAAATAAAATCTAAACTTCTCACCTTGATCAAAAAGCCCTACAGGATCTTACTCCTGCCTGTTCCTCAAGCTCATCTCACACCATGCCTCCTTCTTCCTCTGTGCTCCAGCACTGATGGCCTAAGGTTTCTAGAACATTCCATTCTCTCTGCCACCCCAAGGCCACTTCCCTCTGCCTGGGAGGGTTTTCATCCAAGTTTTCACATGGTTTCTCTGGTTGTTCAGGTCTAGGGCCAAATGTCATCTCCCTCAGGGCTCTCTTAGGACCACCCTCTTCAACACATCCTCCTGTTTTAATCCCAGGTACAACACTTGCCATGTTACTAGGTTCTACTTTTTTGGTCTGTTTGATCTCTGTATCTTATTCATTGCTGCATCCTCATCGTGCACACTCGCTGGCACTCCTAAAAAATATTTATTGAATGAATAAATGACCACCAGAAGGAGAAAGGAAACCTGCTGTCTCAGGACCCCAAATTCACTATGCCAAATGGGAGAGTTATGCTTGGAAACTGAGTCATGCAAAACACTGCCTTTCCCTTTGTTCCTAAACAGACAGCTGCAAGACAGAAGGCCACATATCTCGCCGGGTGGCCTCCCTCACCTTGACAATGTAAATTAACAGCTTATCTTCAGAGGTATGGACAAAGACAAGACTAGAAATCGTCCCCCTGCCCATCTCAAGACAAATGTATACTTGACAGTTCCCTCCACTGTATGTTTACTTTATCCCATGTAAAATACGGATTTACTGAGCTTGAGATGAATACATAAGTGACTGTTCCCCTACCCCCGCCTTTCAAATGCAACATGTGGATCCGGTGAGAGTTAATCAAAGCCTCATAAGAAATGTGACCTCTCACCTCACTCCCTACCTTCCCGTTTCTTCTTTCTTTCCTCCTTCCCCTTCTGCCCACTTTTTCGCCTTTAAATACAGAGTCCTCAAAGCCCTCTTTGGAAAAAGCACAGGCCAGATCCTCCAGTGACTTTCGTCCCTTTTTCCTGGGGATGTCCTCAACCTTGGCAAAATAAACCTCTAAACTGATTGAGACCTGTCTCAGACACTTCGGTTTGCAGAAGAAACCACGACTGTAGTACATGATGTGAGTAGATGGCTCTGAAGGTGACGGTGTGTATTTTACATGATGGCATACCTCAATGTATTTATTTTTTATTTCTATAAATGTAAGGGGTACAGGAGCAATTTTCTTACATGGATAAACTGTGGAATGGTGAAGTGTGGGCTTTTAGTGTATGCCATCATCCAAATGGTGTACATTATACCCATGAAGTAATTCTCATCATCCCCCCCAACCACCCTCCCACTCTTCACAGTCTCTAGTGTCTATCATTCCACACTCTATGTCTGTGTGTACACACATTTAGTTCCCACTCCCACTGATAACTGAGATCATGCTGTCATACCTCAATGTAGATGCTAAATGTTCATCAGCAACATATGCTACATCTTTAGAGTTCAGAAAAATGTCATATGAGTCTGGGTGTGGTGGCTCACGTCTGTAACCCTAGTGCTTTGGGAGGCCATGGTGGGAGGATTGCTTAAGCCCAGGAGTTCAAGACCAGCCTGGGAAACATAGGGAGACCCCATTTGAAAAGAATTAATTAATTTTTTTGTTTGTTTTTTTGTTTGAGACAGAGTTTTGTTCTGTTGCCCAGGCCGGAGTGCAGAGCCGTGATCTCGGCTCACTGCAAGCTCCGCCTCCTGGGTTCGTGCCAATCTCCTGCCTCAGCCTCCTGAGTAGCTGGGACCACAGGCGCCTGCCACCAGGCCCAGCTAAATTTTTTTTGTATTTTTAGTAGAGACAGAGTTTCACTATGTTGGGCAGCCTGGTCTCAAACTCCTGACCTCGTGATCCATCCGCCTCGGCCTCCCAAAGCACTGGGATTACAGGTGTGAGCCACCATGCCCAGCCAACTGATTTTTTTTTTTTATGTGTCAAATGAAGAAGTAAATTCTCAGACCCAAGTTGTTCCAAATTTATTTAATAACTGAATCAGGTATCAGGTTTCAAATTTAAATTAATGAAAATGAAATAAAAGTAAAAACTTCCATTTCTCACTGCTCTAGCCACATTTCCAGGGTTTCTGATATAGCCCCATGTGGCTGGTGGCCACCACACTGAACGGCACCGGGGTGGTTCATGTCACCCACCACAGCAGCGATCATCATTACGGTTCATGGAGAAGAGATTTCTACTCAGCCTTCGTGGAGGGCTCTTCTCCATGGGAGGCAGAGGTGGTCTCCACATGATCCATCATGTCCAACCCTGCCAGCTTTTTCCTTCTACTCTCTCAGAGGAGCTGATACGGCCCAGTGACTCCAACAGGGAGCATCTGGGCGGAGTGCCCCGGAGGCAGGAGTCCATCCTCACTGACATACAGCACAACTGCACCCACTCTGCAAGAAGCACCTGAGCTTCCACGTCAGACCACGGAGGAGGACAGCATTTCTGGAGATAAATAAAGCCACCACGCTCAGAGAAAACAACAGAGGAGGGTGGGAAGAGCTCTGGCCCTGGAGCTAGACCACCTGTGTTCGAATCCCAGCAGTGCTACTGACCAGCTATGTGACCTTGGGCACACAAGTTAACCTATGACTCAGTTTACCTATAGGCAAAAGGTCAGCACCTACCCCATAGAGGAGTTGAAAGGAACAAATGAAACAGAGGATATAAAGCATTTGTTGGGCTGGGCTCGGTAGCTCTTGCCTGTCATCTCAACACTTTGGGAGGCCAAGGCAGGAAGATCACTTGAGGACAGGAGTTCAACACCAGCCTGAGCAAGAGAGTGAGATCCCTGCCCATCCCCCCGTATTAGTCCATTTTCACACTGCTATCAAGAACTACCTGAGACTGGGTAATTTATAAAGAAAAGAGGTTTAATTCACTCACAGTTCCACATGGGCTGGGGAGGCCTCAGGAAACTTACAATCGTGGCAGAAGAGGAAGGAGAAGCAAGGCACATCTTGTACGGCAGCAGAAGAGAATGAGAGTGAAGGGGGAACTGCCAAACACTTTTAAAGTATCAGATCTCATGAGAACTCACTCACTATCATGAGAACAGTATGGAGAAAACCTTCCTCCTCATCCCATCACCTCCCACCAAGTCCCTCCTTTGGCACATAGGGATTACAATTCAAGATGAGAATTGGATGGGGACATAGAGCCAAATCATATCACCCCCCCACCTGCACCAATCTCTTAAATATTAGAAAATGGAAGGGTGATGCATTCCTGTAGTCCCAGCTACTTCAGAGGCTGAGGCAGAAGGATCCCTTGAGCCCAGGAATTCAAGGCGGCAGTGAGCCATGATCGCACCACTGCACTCCAGCCTGGGCGACACAGTGAAACCTTACCTCTAAAAAAATAAAAATAATTGCATAAAACATAGCATGTGTCACAAGTGCCTGGCACATCACAACGACTCCCTATAAATAATCATAATAATTATTCTTGCTCATTATAATATTTTGAGCTCTGCACACACAACACAGGTGCCCCTGTTAAACTGAAGCCAAACTTCTAAAGCAGATCAATTACCAGGAGATCATTCACGGTAGAAAGGATTCTCACCGGGGACTCCTTTAAATACAGCAAAATCTGTGAAGGGCTTTTCAACTAGGAATCAATTTACCATATTGACATGGAATTCTTCAGGGACCCTTCGGGAAAGGACTCAGATGTAGAGGGTCCTCTCTGTCACTCTCATCTGTTGGTTGGTGAACAGCAGACTCTGTTCACCACTCCTCCAGTCAGCCATGGTGGGAGCCGTGATGTTTCACAAGGCGCCGCGGCAGAGAGATGAAAGTTGTTACGGGTGCCGTTGGATTTTAGGGATGCTAAGAGAATCAGATGTTTAAAAGTAGCCCTGTGCAAGTCCAAGTCAGAGCTGCCAAATTCTCCACGCAAGGAAAACAAAGGCGTCTGGCTTGGGAACGTTTGTTTGCCCCAGGCAGATTCTCTGAGTCTATTTAGAAAGGGTTACAAAGCAATGTTTGTATCTATACCCCTCCTGTGCAGGTGTGTAAAACCAGAAATAATGCAGTGACTCCTGGGTACAACCTTAGAGCCAGTCCCTGCACTGGGCACCAAGGAAATACAGAGATGAAGCGAAACATCTGCTGGGTGAGCCATAGAAACAAAGTGTTCTTTGCTTCTGAGTCTGAAAGCTCAGCTGGGTGACCTTGGGCATGTTGCTTAACCTTTCTGCGATTCAGTCTTCTCATCTGTGAAATGGGGATAGCAGCAGGACATTCCACATGAACTCACTGTGAAAAACAAGTAAAGATAAAAGAAGGGGTTGGAACAGCTACTGGTACACAGTAAGTGCTCAATAAATGTGTTCTTAGTTGTGGTAGTAAACTGCTGATAAGGGGCTAAATTTGGAGTGTTAGGGTAGTACATAAAAAAGCTATCTAGGCTGGGTGTAGTGGCTCACACCTGTAATCCCAACACTTTGGGAGGCTGAGGTGGGCAGATCACAGATCACTTGAGGTCAGGAGTTTGAGACCAGCCTGGCCAACACAGTGAAACCCTGTCTCTACTACAAATAGAAAAAACTAGCCAGGCATGGTGGCACGCCCTATAATCCCAGCTACTCGGGAGTCTGAGGCGGGAGAATGGCTTGAACCCAGGAGGTATAGGTTGCAGTGAGCTGAGATTATGCCACTGCACTCCAGCCTGGGCAACAGAGTGAGACTCCACCCCCCAAAAAAAAAAGTATCTAATTAGGTGATCAGGAAATGATTACCATCCCATAGCCAGATTCAGCTCATGACCTATTTTCACAAATAAAGTTTTATTGGCACACAGCCACATTCATTTGTTTACATATTATCTCTGGCTGCTTTCCTGCTGCAGAGACACAGTTCAGTAGTTGCCAAGGAGACTGAAGGGCCCTCAACATGTAAAATATCTCTTATCTGCTCTTTTAAGAAAAGGCTGGCCAACCTCTGATCCAATTCAATTCAGTAGGGATGTGATCAGGGAAGGCTTCCTGGAGGAGGTGACAAGGTAAATTTTCCTTGGTTAATATTGACTCTTGCATTTCAGAGTTATTGAGGAGAATACGTGGATCGGCAGGTTTGGGTAACAGAAAGGAAATAAGCATTGCCATCGACCTCTATCTGAATCAAATTCTACAGCAGGCGTCACAAAATGGTGGCTCATGGGCCCAGAAATAGTCTGCAATCTAATTTGATATGAACCTGTGGTGGTTAAAAACACCTGAGACAACATTGAATGACTGGGATTCATCATAATAAACTGCCTTTCTGGCTTCTATTAAAAACTCTGGCGATCTGGCAACCCTGGACCCACCCTTCCCATGGAGACCCCTTTTGCTGGGGTACCTGTTCTCCAAATCACCATGAGAACCTTTCAATCCCCCCTTTTCTCTATGTCTACAGTCTCTGCTCTGATGCTATCAAAGGCCTCTCACACACATTCTTGGTTCCCTGCAAACCCATGAGGCAGACAAGGCAAGCTGAGAAAACCGAAGTTCAGAGAGGTTAAGTGACTTTCCTAGGGACAGCCAGCTGGTAAATGATAAAGCTGGACTGGAACCTGAGCCTTTGAGTCTAGCTCACTGTCCCTCTTCAGACACACAAACAGTGGAATCAGTCATTGCTACAATTTTACTAGGGCACTCCATAGTTTGAATAGCTTTTTTTTTTTTTTTTTTGAGAAAGAGTATCACCCAGGCTGGAGTGCAGTGGCACAATCTTGGCTCACTGCAACCTCAGCGTCCTGAGTAGCTGGGATTACAGGCACGCACCACCATTCCTGGCTAATTTCTGTATTATTCATAGAGACGGGGTGTCACTACGTTGGTCGGGCTGGCTCGAACTGCTGACCTCGTGAACAGCTCTTTCACATCTACGAGTCAAAATTGGAAAATGCAGACCTTGGATCCACGGAGGCCACATAAATATTGAGGGGCATACAGTCACCACAGGACTGACAAGGCAAGAGGCTAAAACTCCAGAAAGGACTGGAAGTGGATGCATCTCAGGACTCAGAGTGGGCAAATCTACTAGATCCAACAAGCACACTGCTTAAGTGCCTGCTGGAATCAAGACACAGAAAGAGGCCCAGCTCCCCCTCTGGGGCTCAGAATGTCATAGGGAGGGTGTTACCTGTAAAGTAACAACGTAAGACCGACTGTGTTTCTGCAAGACTAAAGGGCAGTGACAGCTGAAACTTCGGTGGCCTACACGGCAGATTTAAGGACTTACTCAGGGCACAGGTGGAGACGTGGATTTGAGCGGATATGAGTGATTTTTTTTGGGGAGTAGATGATGGGTGAACCGTGGCCCTTGGATGATGTATTCATTTCTCACCAGCTGCCATAACAAAGCGCCACTAAGTGGCTTAAACAATCGAAATGTATTGCCTCCCACTTCTGGAGCCTAGAAATCTAAGATCAAGGTGTTGGTAGGGCTGGTTCCTTTTGAAGCCTGTGAGACAGAACGTTCCATGCCTCTCTCCTGGTGGTCTGCTGGGAATCTCGAATGTTCCTTCGCTTGTAGATGCATCATGCCCATCTCTGTCTTTGCCTCCCTGTGTGCATGGCTATGTCCAAATGTCCCCACCCCCAACTGGGTTTTGTTTTGTTTTTTGACAGAGTCTTGCTCTGTCACTCAGGCTGGAGTGCACTGGCTCAATCTCGGCTCATTGCAGCCTCCACCTCCCAGGTTCAGGTGATTCTCCCGCCTCAGCCTCCTGAGTAGCTGGGATTACAGGCACCCACTACCATACCCGATTAATTAAAATGCCCCCTTTTTATAAGGACACCAGTCATATTAGCTTAGGGACACACCCTCCTCTAGTATGACTGCATCTTTGCAAATTACATCTGCCAGGACCGTCTTTCCAAATAAGGTCAACTTCTTCCAACGTACTGGAAATCGGGACTTCTACATATGAATCTGGGGACAGGAGAGGGACATCGTTCAACCCGTAACAGATGACATCCTTAAGGTCACTGGGAAGCACGGCAGTGGAGGCTTAGGTGCTCAAGGCCGTCCTTGAGGCTCCTCCCCACAAAGAGTAAAGATCTGTGTTCTCCCTGGTCTTTCTGGGCAGAATGAGAGTCCCCGGAGGTTCTGGTGCTGTGGGAAGGATCCTAAGCATCGAGGGAAGGGGTGTGGACAACTCCAGGCCCCCAGCACTGAGAAGCAGCAGGAAAGCCCTGCTCCCTCCTCATTACACCGTGAAAAACAGAAAACTCAATTTACTTAAGAATAAACAGGCTTTAACCTGAAGTTCATTCTTCCGCTCCACGATGCTTTAGCATCTACATGCAACCGCAGCTGCCAGCATCACACCCCGGTTGCACAGTCCGAGGGACCTATATTGGAAAAATAATGGCATTTTCTCAACAAATTATCTCATGGCTGAAGGAATAACTTGTTTAGAGATACGCCAATTCAGATTTTCATCCTCTTAACCTGCCACTAAAAGAAAAGCGGTGTCGTCCCTGTGGCAAAATGGGAGCAGTTTAATCACTTCTGCACCCGTCCTCCGGCCCTCGCCCTCCACTCCAGCCCCCCCGGCCCCGCCACCGGCAGCTGCACGTTTATTAATTTTGAGCCATTGACAGAGTCTCTTTGGAAACCATGTTTTTTGACTTCTCAGGTCAACATCCTCCAGCTCTGTTATAATAAAGTACACACTGCCAGAGATAAAGCAAATATTTCTTTGGGAAAGGAAAACAAAATAGAGCGGCTGTGTTTTCAACACAATGGCTAAGGATTCAGCCAGCAGACCTCTCCAACAGCGGCCATCAGGTTAACTGGCCCTGACCGGGCTTCTCATTTATTTGGCAACAGGGAAATCACAGCTTCAAACTCTCTCCTGGCACTGGCAGCTTTCTCGGTCTTTGGCCAGGTGGACGGGAAGGACAGGGGATGACAGTGAAAGGAATGCTGGGAGACACATCAAGCATTCAATCAACAAACAGTGAGTGCAGCTGACCCTGTGCCTGGCACTACGCTAGATTCTAGGTACCTCAGTGACTAACACAGATTATAGTACCTACTGCCCTCATAGAACTTGCTGTTTAGGGGCCGGGCGCCGTGGCTCACACCTGTAATCCCAGCACTTTGGAAGGCCGAGGCAGGCAGATCATTTGAGGTCAGAGTTCAAGACCAGCCTGGCCAACATGGTGAAACCCCATCTCTACTAAAAATACAAAAATTAGCTGGGAGTGGTGGTACACGCCTGTAATCCCAGCTACTCAGGAGGTTGAGGCATAAGAATTGTTTGAACCCAGGAGGAGGAGGTTGCAATGAGCTGAGATCACGCCATCACACTCCAGCCTGGGTGACAGAAAGAGACTCCGTTTCAAAAAAAAAAAAAAAAAAAAGAGACAGAACTTGCAGTTTAGGAGGAGACACAGGTAACAAATCAACCCATCAACCTTCAAAGTCAGCTTGTAATGAAAGCCACGAGTGAAAGAAACAAGGTGTGGAGTTAGAGTGAGGAAGGCCAGCCGGAAGAGGGGACACCTGATCTGAAGTTTGAAGGACGAGCAGGAATCAACCCTACATTGGGAAAGTAATAACCCTATATTGGGAAGAGGAAAAAAGGGAGAGAAAAACAGAAGTAACAGCCAGGGGAATGACATAATCCAGTTCTCTCTCCTCTCTGTCTCTCTGTCTCACTCTTTCTCTTTCTCACACACACACACACACACACACGTCTACAATCTATTCTTCAGAGTCAATTCTTTAACATTAGTGCTTGACAAAATGCAACTCTCCCTGGAATGAATTCCAATCAGCTCCAGCTCAGCATGGATGAGTTTTTTCAGAGATCACGGCTGGAAAGGTTGGAAGGGAGATGATAGCGCATAGGGACACTGGGCCCTTGGGGCGGGGGATGTTACAAAGGAAAAGGTACAAGGAAGCAAGGGAAAAGGACTTCAGATCAATTTCCTAAACTCCCGCCATTCTGCCTTGAGGTTGCTGGGACCGGAGCCACCTGGGGTGGGAGAATCTTCCAGAAAAGCCAGAGGGACTTCCTGCAAGTTGAATCACTACCTAAATGTATACAGGGAGATATACTTATGGGCACATATTTAGCATTTGCAAGCTGAAGTTGTAGAAATGGTACAAGAACTGGCCAGGGCAACTTTGAGCTTGCCGAGGTAACTGTGTAGTGTTCTGCAACTGAGTTTTTTGAGGGAAGGGATGGCTTCTTCAACATCCTTTTCTATGTTCCTGGGCAGGTAATTTAACCTCTCTTTTTCTCTGTTCCTATATCTGTAAAATGAGAATTACATCCCCACCTCAAGGAGCTGGGAGAAGTAAATTGAAAAATGTATGCTAAGCACTCAGATAATGCCTGGCCTAGTTGTTCAATGAAGGGTTAGTGGCTATGGTGGCTGTTATTATTATATTATTATATCAACTTCCACAACATTTAGGAGCACCAAACATTTATGAAATGTTTCTTGGCCCGTGAGCTCCTGCTTAAAAAATTATTACAGAAATAATTAGAAAATAAAATAAAATAAAAGCCATAGGCCCAAAGACATTTGCAACATTATTTAGAATATCAACAAAAATCTAAATGTTCAACAACTGAGCGATGGTGACATTAACTAAGGTGCATCAACTCAGTGGTGAATTATGCACTAATTAGCATGATCAGCAGAGAGATGACAGAAATGCTTTAAAAGTGTTTACAGGCTGAGCACGGTGGCTCATGCCTGTAATCCCAACACTTCGGGAGGCTGAGGCGGGTGAATAGCTTGAGCCCGGGAGTTGGAGACCAGCCTGGGCAACATAGCAAAGCCCTGTTTCTACAAAAAATAAAAAACACAAAAAATTAGCCAGGCATGGTGGTGCACACCTGTAGTCCCAGCCACCCAGGAGGCTGAGGCAGGAGGGTTCCTTGAGCTGGTGAAGTCAAGGCTGCGGTGAGCCCTGATTGCACCACTGCAGTCCAGCCTGGGCGACAGAGACCTTGTCTCAGAAACAGAAACAAAAAAAAAGTGTTTACAAAGTAATATTAAGTGAATATGAAAAAGACAAAGTGTACACAGTTTAAAAACAACAGGTATAGATAAATACAGGAAGAAACGGAAGATGTGAAGATTGCAGTTGGGTTGGAATGGTGGGTTATGGATAATATTTTTTAATAGATGGTTTAAAACGTGAGAAAATACAAAATAAACTGCCTGTGGAAAAAATAGGATTCAAACTTATGAGGGCTTTATTTGGGGGCTGTTGGAACATACATTTCCTCCTTTGAGACATGGACAAAAAGAAGCTCACTCTCTTGTTTCCATGGGAAACACCTAAATGGAAGGTGAAAATGTCCATCATTAAGCTCTCCTGCTATGGAGCTTGTCTTATGTTAAATACATGGGTGTTTGTTTTACTATATCCTATTTTTTTCTTTCTTTTTTTTTTTTTTTAAGAGATAGGGTCTTACTCTGTCACCCAGGCTGGAGTGCAGGGGCATGATCATAGCTCACTGAAACCTCCAACCTCCTGGGCTCAAGCAATCCTCCTGCTTCAGCTTCCTGGAAAGCTGGAACTGCAGGGAACTTCCACCACACCTGGCTATTTTAAAAAATTTTTTAGAGACAGGGTCTCACTCTGTGGCCCAGGATGGCTATACCCTATTTTCTGGTGAATTTTATAGATAAATGAATCACAAACTATTCACCAAGTGCTTATGATGTCAAAGGCCTGTGTGGAATGACCACCATTCCAGCTTCCAGAGCGAGAAGAAGATACATAGAGACAAACAAGTAACCAATGG
Organism: Theropithecus gelada; assembly: GCF_003255815.1. Lineage (NCBI taxonomy): Eukaryota > Metazoa > Chordata > Mammalia > Primates > Cercopithecidae > Theropithecus > Theropithecus gelada. Next base: position 65,843,887 of record NC_037688.1, read on the forward strand.
TAATAAGCCAGCCACAGCTAACAATTACCAACGCTTCCTGCATGCCAGGGATCACTCTGTGGGTTTTATGGGAATAACTCCCTTTAATTCTCATATCCAACCTTGGATGCAGCTATAGCCATTTGACAGATGAGGAGACATGCTCAGAAAGGGCAGGCGTCTTGCCCAAATCACACAACCAGTAAGCAGCAACACTTGGCGTTGAAGGTACAAATCTTCCTCCAGGGTCTGCGATTTTAACACCTGGATTAGTCTGTTTTCACGCTGCTGATAAAGACACACCCGAGACTGGGTAATTTATAAAGAAAAAGAGGTTTAATGGATTCACATTTCCATTTCCTGGCTGGTGAGGCCTCACAATCACGGCAGAAGGTGAAAGTCACGTCTTACATGGCGGCAGACAAGAGAGAATGAGAGAGCTTGTGTAGGGAAACTCCCCTTTATAAAACTATCAGATCTCATGAGAGTCACTCACTATCACAAAAACAGCACCAGAAAGACCTGCCCCCATGATTCAATAACCTCCCACTGGGTCCCTCCCACAACACATGTGAGAATGATGGGAGCTACAATTCAAGATGAGACTTGGGTGTGGACACAGCCAAACCATATCACTACTGCAGAAGAAGAGCCATGAAAGCTGTTCACAGCAGGAGAGGCAAAAGGCCCTTTCCTCAATGCCCATCTGGGAATACCTCACCCTTGTCTCCATTCCAGACACAATTCTCCATTGAGAGCCGTCCTCCAAGACCCCAGGTTCACAGGGGCTAGAAGAGCAGCTTGAAACACTGGACATGCCCTTTGGAGCCAGAGGTCAGGCCAGGTGGGAGGTGTCCACTAGCAGGTGAGGGACAAAGAGATTCTCTCTGTGCAGTTCAGACCACAGCCATGGAGAATTATTTAAACCCCTCATGGGAAGTCGCAGCAACGTCAGACAGATTCAATGTGCGTGACTGTACGTGTGTGTGCCTATGTGTGGTTGGGGGAGGGGCTCAGGGAGGAGGTGTGACAAGCCTGAGTGACCCAAGAGGGACACAGGGCCCAGGGAGGGTCAGAGACTCCTCTGCCATCCAGGGAGGACACAGCAAGCTGAGCAGTCCCTGATGAAACCAAGAGAGTCTCAGATCCTGTCCCTTTTCCTCCTCAGAACTCAGAGCACTGGATCCTTCGTTCAGAAAGCAAGAGAAAACACCAACACAATTCCCACTACAGCTGAGGATGAGGGCGTGGAGCAGGTCACACAGACATACTAGCAGGCCTGCAAAGTCGAAACCGTAACAGCCACAATAACTCACACATGTCAACAACTGACCTGGCACCAGGTGTTGCCCCATTTAACCTCCAAGACTCTCCTGTGAGGCGAGAACCATGATCGTCCCCATTATACAAGTGAGAAGACCGAGGCTGACGGGAGTTCATCACATGGTGCACAGGGAGCAAAGCCATGATTCGAATCCAGGAAGCCTCTCTGTCTTAGGAAGACACACACGCACCCACTCGTCATGCAACAACAGATGCAGAAGTAACAGTCAGAGTTGGCCAGGCACAGGGGCGGTTGCCTGTAATTCCAACAACTCGGGAGGCTGAGGTGGGAGGGCGGCTTGAGGTCAGCAGTTCAAGACCAGCCTGGGCAATATATTGAGACCCTGTCTCTAAAAAGTAAAAATTTAAAAAGATAAACATTCAGAGTTGTGTACATTCACAAAAGGCATGCAAACATAGCATAGGGATAGAAGGATAGGCATAAACGTGTGCAGAGAGCTGCAACCACGCGCATCTGCCCCTCATCTCCAAATAAGGGCTGCCTCTTTGCACACCTCCGAGGGGTGCCGTCCACACAGAATACAACATAAACTTGTAATATTGCCGCACACAAGCACATAACTTTCTGGAGGGACGACTCAGATTAGAAAAACAGCATTTAGAGTGCTCCCGGTTAATCAAACGGCCTCGCCACCCCGCGCCACCTCTCTACACAGCTGACATTGCTGATCAATGTCGCGGCTGTGCAAAGGGGGCATTTGATACCACAAAAGGAGCCAACTCCTGCTGAGGAATGAATGTGGCGCTTGTCAGCCCTGCCCCAGGCAGCAGCACAACACGATGCCCTGTTTCCCCTGGAATCGGGGCCCTGCGTCCGCTCCAGCCCTCATTTTCACGTCTCTCTTCCCAACAGACACAAGGCCGGCTCAGTTCTGGAGAAACAGTGTGGCTGCCAAGGCCCAGTGGAGGGAGAAGGCCTTGAAAAGTCACTTTATAAAGCATCCCTGCTCGCAGCAGCCAAGCCACGAGGCCGGAGCGGCTGACTTTCCATTCACCACACACCCCACCCAAAGACGAGAACTCTGCCACAGCCAGCCCTTATTCTCACCCGCTGGGAACCCCGGGGAGCTGGAATCACAGGGACGGCAGCAGGGAGCCCTTGGTAGCAAACCCAGCTCCTGGCATCTTCCTCGGGGGCTGTAGCTTGCTACAGTCTGATGCAAGAACTGAATGATGCCCATTCACTGTGGGGCCCTCATGAGCCGGGAGATGCCCAGGCTGAGACTGGGGCAGGCAGACTGTCTATCACCTGAGGAGGCTGAGAACCTCAAGGTTGGAAGAGAACCTAGGGCTTGAAGCTAGCAGAAGCCAGGCCCTGGGGCCCCTGATGCATGATGAGAGTGAAAAGAAAGGCACAGTGATGGAAAGAATTCCTCCATTTCCCCTCCCTGCCCTCAGTTACTTCCTATCCATACAGAGCGGGGATGAAGACTTTAAGATTCCACTATTCAGCTGGGACTGGTGACTCACGCCTGTAATCCCAGCAGTTTGGGAGGTCGAGGTGGGTGGATCACTTGAGATCAGGAGTTTGAGACCAGCCTGGCCAAGATGGAGAAACCCCACCTCTACTAAAAATACAAAAATTAGCCGGGCGTGGTGGTACGTGCCTGTAATCCTAGCTACTCAAGAGGCCGAGGCAGGAGAATCACTTGAACCCAGGAAGTGGAGGCTGCAATGAGCTGAGATTGCACCACTGTAGTCTAGCCTGGGCAACAGAGTGAGACTCTATTTTATAAAAATAAAAGAGACTCCACTATTCATGCACTTACACGCTCACTCAACAAATATTACTGAGCACCTACTATGTGATGGTTGTTATTGTTTTAGGCACTGGGAATACGTTAGTCGAATAAATAGTCACCACCTGCATGGAGCTTGTTCTCAAAATTCTCAAGCTCTCCCAGCCCTCCCCATAATGAACAGCTGTGTGACCTAGAGCACACTGCTTTCCCTCTCTGTGCTCCAGTGAAATCTCTCTCAGGGTTCCTGTGAATCACCATCTGGGAGCCAGTAAACGCCCCCGTGGAGCCTAAACTAGACTAAGTTGGTTTCCATCACTCACAGCCAGAAGAGTTCTGCCTAAGAAATCGGGAAAGAGAGCGGAGAAGACAAAAAGCAGGTTTGGGAAGGCTGCAGGGAGCTGATGAGTCATTTGCTCATCTGGAAAGCAGATGGGAAGACACGTGGAGACCAGGAGGCCCTGGGGAAGAGAAGCTGTATTCACGCCAGCCTTCCCCAGCAAGCCTCAGAAGCTGGGGGTCAAAAGGGACCACAAGGCCCACTTAAACAAGGAGGAAGATGCTGAACAGCTAGAGGACTCATTCAAAAGAAAAAAAAAAAAAAGAAATGGCCATTTCTTCTCCTTGTTCACTCAATGTTCCTTCAACAAATTATTCTGTGTGCTTAGAATATACGAGGCCCTGGGTTGGGTGTGGTATGCAACAGAAAAATAAAACGTAAGAACATAGTATGTCTCCTCCCACAGGATCATACGGTCTTTTGAAAGTCCCCCTTTTAATTTTAAACCTTTTGCTGCTTCTTTTATTTATTTTTATTTTTTAATTATTTTTCTGAGACAGAGTCTTGCTCTGTCACCTAGGCTGGAATGCAGTGACACAATCTTGGCTCACTGCAACCTCCGCCTCCTGAGTTCAAGTGATTCTCCTGCCTCGGCCTCCCAAGTAGCTGGGATTATAGACCCCTGCCACCATGCCCAGCTAATTTTTGTATTTTTAGTAGAGACGGGGTTTCACCATGTTGGCCAGGAGTCTTGAACTCGTGGCCTCAGGTGATCCGCCCGCCTCGGCCTCCCAAAGTGCTAGGATTACAGGCGTGAGCCACTGCGTCCAGCCTATTTATTTTTATTTTTAAAATTTATACATATATGTGCGCGCGCGCGTGTGTGTGTATATATATATATATAAAATGGGTATAACACAGCGTTATTTTTAAGGAATAAGAGATATTCTGCTTTTCAAAGTGTCTGCTAAGCCCAGTGACATACGCTTGGTTAGCAATCACTAAATGTGGACACATTATAAATCTTCCATATATTTTATAGAGATGGGGTCTTGCTATGTTGCCCAGTCTAGACATGCATTCCTGGGCTCAAGTGATCCTCCTGCCTCAGCCTCCCATGTGCTAGGATTATAGGCATGAGACACCAGCACCCAGTCTCTTTTTTTTTTTGTTTCTCTGCCTGCTCCCCACCCATCTGTGGGACCCCTACTGAAATAAGAACTGTACGGTGTTCAAGAAGGGTATGGCCTTGGGATTCAGGCAGGTCTGCATTTTAACCCAGGGCCTTCTACTTTCTGACTATGTGCCCCTGAGCAAGTAACTTGGCCTCTGCTATGGCTTAGATGTGTTTGCCCTCCAAACCTCATGTTAAAATTTGATCCCCAGTGTTGGAGGTGGGGTCTAATGGGAGGTGTTTGGGTCTTGGGCGTGGATCCCTCACGAATAGATCAATGCCCTCCCTCTATTAGTTCTGAAAGAGCTGGATGTTTACAAACAGCCTGGTCTTCCCCTCCCTCTCTCTTGCTTTCTTGCTTACCTGTAATCTCTGCACATGCCAACTCCCCTTCACCTTCCACCGTGAGTGAAGCTGCCTGAGGCCCTTGCCAGATGCAGATGTCTAATCTTGAACTTACCAGCCATCAGACTCATAAACCAAATAAACTTACTTTCTTTACAAATTACCCAGCATCAGATATTCCTTTATAGTAATACAAAACATACGATGATAGCCTCTCAGAGCCTCAATCACCTGCCCTGGAAAATGGGTACAACACAGAGTTCTTTTTAAGGAATAAATGATGTTTTGCTTTTCACAGTGCATGCTAAGCGTAGTGACATACGCTTGGTAAGCAATCACTGAGTGAGAACATAGTATAAATTCTCATGAATTCTAAGAGCCAAAGCCCTGGGAATATCACAGTACTGATCTTCTAAAGTCAATATCAACTTTCTCATGATTCAGATTCACTCCTGAGTTTTGTGCTTGGATACTCACAGTTTCACTACTAAATTTCCTAACCAGTTACCTAATTTTCAGCTTCAAACTGGAAAAATTCCTCCAGTGTTTTGAAAACTCACTGCCTAGCACCACAATATGCTTGGTTGATGTGCTTCTAGCTGCTAAAACAATAGGCCAGGGGCGGTGGCTCAGGCCTATAATCCCAGCACTTTGGGAAGATAAGGCGTCCTGAGGTCAGGAGTTTGAGACCAGCCTGACCAACACTGAGAAACCCCATCTGCACTAAAAATACAAAAACTAGCCGGGCATGGTGGCGCGCGCCTGTAATCCCAATTCCTCGGGAGGCCGAGGCAGGAGAATTGCCTGAACTCAGAAGGCTGAGATTGCGGTGACCCGAGAGATTGCGCCATTGCACTCCAGCCTGGGCAACAAGAGTGAAACTCCATCTCTAAAAAAAAAAAAAAAAAAAGAGTAACAAGTGTTAGATATTGGTGGGAGTGGCATCAGAAGGGCTTTGTGTGACATTCCCAGGTCCGTTCTGAGCGCAGAGGCCAGATTTAGACAGCACTGAGAACCCAAATGAGGCTCTAGAAACTGAGCCAAACAATGTAGCCATAATGACACATGTCAAAACTGAAGAAGGCCTTAGTCAGGGGAAAAAAGATGCAAATTACAAAGACCTTCTTCAGAGCCACCTTCTAAAAGTGAACAGAAGGAGCAGGAAGCTGCCACAGTGTACCAGAACCTCCTCCTTCGACGCTAGAAAGAGTAACAGGTCAAGCTCCAACTTGCAATTTAGTTCTATTTTGAAGTTTACTGGAAAGCAGAAAATAAGAAGGAATTTGAGAGACGCCGGCAGTTTGAAGGCAAGGAGGAACTGAAATATACACATTAGACCCAAGAACACAAAAGTCCTAGCAGCTTGGATCTGCTACTTCTCTAGAGTTCCTCAAGGCTCCTCATGCACCAGCCAATCAGCAATGATGTGCGTATTTCAGCAATGATGTGCGTAACATTGATCTTGAACCACAGCTATCTTCCTAGTTCCTTTTGTCAGGAGAAAAGATGGGGGTGGTCACACATTTGAGAAGGAAAGTCCATTAACATTACTCAATTGGTTTTGAAGTATTGAGACACTTTTTTTTTTAGATGGAGTCTCACTCTGTTGCCAAGGCTGGAGTGCAGTGACGCGATCTCGGCTCACTGCAACCTCTGCCTATCGGGTTCATGTGATTCTCCTGCCTCAACCTCCTGAGTAGCTGGGACTACAGGTGCCCACCACCACATTCGGCTAATTTTCGCATTTTTAGTAGAGACAGGGTTTCACCATGTTGGCCAGGCTGGTCTCGAACTCCTGACCTCAAGTGATCCACCTGCCTTGGACTTGCAAAGTACTGAGAATACAGGTGCCAGCCACCACGCCGAGCTGAGAGACATTTTTAGGGTGTGTGTATGACAGAGTTTTATGGTTGCAAACAAAAGACTCCATGCTGCCCAGGTCAGGCATAAAAGGAATATCCTGAATGATACCAGATGATCTGTAGGATGCTTGGGACAACCAAAGCCAAATGTGGAGGCTCTGCTGTGGGAGATCACATCCCAACCACACTGGCACTGACCAGCACAGACCCTGTCCCTGCTGCTAATGAGTTCACACTGCCACCACCAAGCACAAACCCCAAACCTTGACCGCTGTTGGCTGCCCCTTTTGCCAGAATCGATTCTGTACCAGCCTGGTTTCCCCACACAACTTGCTCTTTCAGAAAATCCAAAAGTATTCATACAAAAGGTGTATTAGAGCCATAAGTACGTAGAGAGAAAAGCGGGTACAGTAAGCTTTGATTCTCCATTGTTTGTTGTATTAGTTTGTTTTCACGCTGCTGATAAAGACACACCCAAGACTGGGCAATTTACAAAAGAAAGACTTTATTGGTCTCACAGTTCCATGTGGCTGGAGAGGCCTCACAATCATGGCAGAAGACGAAAAGCACATCTAGCATGGCGGCACACAAGGGAAGAGAGAGCTTGTGCAGGAAATTCCCCTTTTCAAAACCATCGGATCTCACGAGACTTATTCACTATCACGAGAACAGCACAGGAAAGAACCACCCCCATCCTTCAGTTACCTGCCACTGGGTTCCTCCCATGACATGGGAATTCTGGGAGTTACAATTCAAGATAAGATTTGTGTGGGGACATAGCCAAACCATATCACCTGTCATTACTTTTTTTTTTTTTTTTTTTTT